>NW_015115993.1:21062-27072 GCF_001443285.1 Poecilia latipinna
GAGCGGTCCTTGAGGCGTCTATGCTTATATTATGCCTATGCTGTGAGCACCATATATTGTGACAAAAGGAAAAATAAATAATAAGCCAAACAAAGAATAACAACTACCATTTGACCACTAATATTATGACTGTTATGGAAATATAGACAATCACAGAATATAATAGGTCTTGTCAGATATTGCTGCGTTTCAGATGACGTAGCACCAACGTCACCCAAACCAGCAGAGTAGGTATTTTGGTAGCTTGGAGTAAAAAAGGCAAAGATCTAGTGCACAGCTGCTTTCTGTTGCTTTTATTTCACAGAATAAATAAATCCGGGTTTGATTGAGTCTTTTTATTAGACTGCTGCTGAGACAATCAGCAGCATAATGCACAGCTTCTTAGAGAAATAAAAATCTGATTTATGGTTATTTATTGTTGAACTGAGAAGAGAACGAAGCGAAGCTCGTCAGCTGCAGAACTAAAAAAAGAAAATAATGGATGGAGTTTCTGTGATTCTGCAAAGGCAGAGAGGACCTGAAACCCAATGCAAAGGAGTATCACTCCATACTGGAGGGATGTAAAGTATTAAATTGCCTGTAATTAATTTATTTGACTTAAATACTGTGTTCACAGAAGAGCCACGGTATCTTTCGGATTAGTTGTAAGAAAGTCTAACAGGCAAATCGGGTTTTAAACAAATAATACCGAAAAACTTATTTTACTGCTTTTTCTGAGACGTTTTTTCACTCCGTTTGGTAAAACAGCTCCGACTAAAGTCAGGCGTCACACCGGAAACTGGTGGCAAGGCTTCCGGTGGACGAAAACAAAGGTGCTAGCAACGTTAGCCTCCATAGCTCGGTTAGCATCCTGCTAGCAGCTGTCGCCGTGTCCAGGTGTGTTGTGAGTCTGCGCAGCAACAATGTGTTCCGTTGAGCCTCTGAGAGAGTTTATCAGAGAGAGACTAACTGCTGCTGCTGAAGAAATCTTCACCCAGCTGGAAAAAACCATCGTCCAGTACGAGGAGGAGATCGACCGGCAGCGGAGACTGCTGGACCTCACCTGGAGACCCCGGGTCAGCTTACAGCGAGCAGGTTCGGAGCCGAGCGAGTTTGCTGTCGGTTTTACTGGCAGATAAAGTTTAACGAGACCTAGGGTTGAATTTATCAAGGCTTGATACGTACAGCAGCCCCCTGCTGGCCAGAGGCTGTAAGACAGACAGGGGGCTTCATCTGAAACAATAGTAGACCTGAACCTGTCAGAGTTAAAATACTGATTACTGCCACGATAAACGGCTGCAGGTCAGTTAAAATGCGCAGAGTTCAGACTGTAGGGCAAACTGCCGCCTAAATGGCAGCAAATACATCCAGAGCTGGACATTTAGGAGTTTTGCCTTCACCGTACTTTGGACTTCAGTCAAATATCCGGATACTCTACCCACCGGAAGTGATGAAAAACAAAATCGCAACACAGACCGAGAGTTTATGTCAAAGTGAGACCTCTTGTTTCTACACCAGCTTTGTTCTAATATTATTTTCTGTGTTCTGAGATTTGGAGACCAAGAAAACAAACACTAGATATTTTCAATGGAAGCACTTTATTCTAACGCATAAATAAATAAATGTAAATAAATAAATGACATACTGGAAGTATTAGCTGCATGAGATTGTTTTTGTTAAAGAAGGGTGAAGGTTCTTCAGCTCCCATAATTTCCTTAATTGTTTTTTCATTTTAGTCTTGAAAATCCCAGAATTTTCTCTTGGCTTTCTGTTTCTGCCTGTCTGAGGTCATGGTTAGTCTGATGCAGTGGGTCAGGACGGTTCCGTGGTGTCCCAGCTGAAGCTGCGTGGCTCCGTCGTTCCTCTTGAATAACTTCAGTTTCTGTTCAGACGGGGAGCGTTTTGGCTCATCTACCTGCTTTCAGCATCTGTTCAGTGATTGGCTGGTTCAGGGTCACCTGGTGACATCTAATGTATCACCTGGGTTGTCATGGTAACTCATCTGATTTCCTCTTCCAGCTCCATCAGGTTGGTGGGGATAAGCTATGAACAGGTCTGCACTTTGACTAGGCCTCTCCAGAACCTTCGTCTTGTCTGCCAACCAGACCCATGTAGATATTTTAGCTTCTTAAAGGAGCCTGAATGTTTATGAACTCATTAATTTCATGTCACAGGTTTCATTTATAATTATTTTGTAGAAATCTGTTTTTGCTTCAACATTAATGGGTGGTTACAGTTTTTGTTGGTCATGACTGATTTGTTTCAGTAAAAGGATAAAGAAGTCGAAGGGGGTGAATACTTTTTGCAGGCGTTGTTATGAATGTTCTTTGTTGTTTTTTTAATTACATCTACATTTACGTAACTTTTTCTTTTTTCAGATTGATTGGTTTTGAATCTTTTAAGCTTAAAAAATAAAGAGATAATGTTGCTGTTAACCTTTGACCTTGCAGCAGCAATCACTTTTCTTTTTTTACTTTCCCCTGCAAAGTGTTTCATGGCTCAGTTTGTTTTTCTGAATGTAAATTAACTTTATTTATGGTCAAATCTTGTAGAGTAGGGATGCACTAATTAGAACATTTGGACCGATATTGATATCCAATAAAATTGATGATCACCTATAATACATACACTGAGGAAAATAAGTATTTGAACACCCCACGACTTTATCCCACTTAGAAATCATGGAGGGTCTGAAATGTTCATCTTGGGTGCGTGTCCACCTATGGTCTAAAAAAAATCCATAAATCACAATTTATGACTTTTAAATAATTTATTTGTGTGTTACTGCTGCTCATCAGTGAAAATCATTGTTCATATTTGTAGCCTTTGTTCGCCATCACAGACGTCGATGGTTTCCTGAATCCTGAATCTCTAACATTATTTCTCTGTTTCAGTTAAGAAACCCACAATCCTTCACTGCATCAGTGTCACATGACCAACACCATCAGCGTTTGGATCCATTCCTCCTCTTACGAATTGTCCTGGCTGCTGGTGGAGGTGGTGTCATGCTGTGGGCATTTTCTTGGAACATGTTGGGATTCTAACAGTGAAAAACACAATAAAATCAATACCTTAGTTGTTTTAATTTACATGTCTGCTTGAACTGTTGTTTTGGAGCGGGAGCGCTCAGGTGGGCAGAGGGGAGCAGTGGGGGGCGAAACCAGGGTGTGGAGGCCAAGTTAATGTAGAAAATATTCAGTTACTGTTGTTTAATTAGTAATTCAATAAGTGTATTTGTAGTTGAGGTTTAGGTAGAACTATTATATTACATGCAGGTAATTTCATAATGTTTTATTGTGAATAAGTGTTTTATTAGATGTTTGCATGTTTCATAGCTTAATTGGCCACTGTGCAATTTATGCAAATGAGGTGTACCGCGCTGGAGTGATGACGAAGGAGAGAACAGACAAGGGAAGGCGCTGCAAATAGATCGACGGAGCCACACGGTTTTTCAACCGTAGTTTGTTTTCTGTGGAGGTTAGCTAAGAACCAGGTGCTCTTGTAAAACAATTACGCAAAACTGTGGAATAAATATTTGTTTTGCATCTTTACATCGGAGCGCTGTGAAAGTTTATTTTTCCTCCTCAAACACTCGAGTGAAATCTGAGAAAATAAACTTGTGGCAACACACAGGGAATGGTTAGCTGCTTTACTAGCTGCTTGGTTATCAGCTGGAGTCGCGTCGGCTTGGTTAGTTCTAGACCCGCAACACAGGAGTCCTCTCCAGTGCAGATAGCTTCTGATAACATGGTGTCACATTCCGGTGTGGCTTGGATAAAGTGTGCCGTTGTTCTGAGCCGCATTGATCAGTTTCCTTTGTTTTGCTTGCAGACGTCCTGCAGCATTACATCTGCAAGGAGGAGGAGGTTCAGACGGACCAGCAGCCCTGCAGCCCAGCGGCGGAGGTGCATTTGGATCAGGAGGAAGTAGAATCTGTGCAGATCAAAGAGGAACACGATGAGCTTTGTGTCAGTCAGAATGCAGAACTGGTTCTGAAAGAAGAGATGGATACCTTCAAGGTGAGTCCTGTTCCTGAGCAGGACTGTCCCAGAGAGCCAGAACCAAACAGCAACCTCAAACCGGCGGCTTTTATGGGTCCTGTTTCTGATGACGATGACCTGAAAGAACCAGAACCAAACACGGACAAGAACTCTGCTGAGGCCGCGTACCAGAATCAGGAAGAAAGCAATGAAGACGACTTTGGATCCAGCACGGAAGAGTCTGAGCAAGACAAGGAAAGTCGCAAAACAAAACTAAAAAGGCACCGAAAAAGTGGCACCAATTATAATCTGTCATCTTGCAAAATTTGTGGAAAAACTTTCACTCAGAAGTATCTGATAGCACACATAAGAACACACACAGGTGAGAAACCTTTTAACTGTTCCACCTGTGCCAAAAAGTTCATTCTCAAAAGTCATCTAAAAAACCACATGAAGATTCATAGCGGTGAGAAGCCTTTCTCCTGTCAGACCTGTGGGAAAAGTTTCATTCAAAGGATGAATTTAACTCTTCACATGAGAACACACACCGGCGAGAAGCCCTTTCCATGTGAAATTTGTAACAAAACCTTTGCTAGCAGGAGTCAGCTAACTACTCATGTGAGAACTCACACAGGAGAGAAGCCTTATGCTTGTAAAACCTGTGGGAAAAGTTTTAGTACCAGAGGTACTTTGATTAGTCATATGAGAAGTCACACAGGAGAGAAGCCTTTCTCGTGTCAGATCTGTGGACAGAGTTTCACTCAGAAACCAGGTCTCAAAGTTCACTCACGAAAACACACAGGAGAGAAACCGTTTATGTGTCAAACCTGTGGAAAGAGTTTCAATCAGAAAAGTGCCTTGCTCACACACATAAGAACTCACACCGGTGAAAAGCCCTTTTCCTGTTTGACCTGTGGACTACGTTTCATCATGAAGAGCAGTTTGACTCAGCATATAAGAACCCACACTGGGGAGAAGCCTTACTCTTGTCAGATCTGTGGGAAACGTTGCAGTTTAAAGGGTAATCTGAAGTTCCACATGAGGATTCACACAGGGGAGAAACCATATTCATGTCTTACATGTGGAAAAAGCTTTGCAGTAAAATGTCAATTAACTCGTCACATGAGAACTCACACAGGTGAGAAACCCTTCTCCTGTCAGACCTGTGGAAAGGGTTTTACCAAGAACCTTTATTTAATTGCCCACATGAAAACTCACACAGGCGAGGCAGTTTAACAGAGAGGTCAGAGGGCCCAACATGTGGTGCCTGTGCATGGCAGCCTCACTTCTGTCAGACTGCTCCAGGGCAGATGTGGCTACGATGTAGCTCACAATCATTGGTGTGTAAATGTATGAATGGGTGAATGCATCGGTGTCACAATAATCACTGTGATTGAGACATCTCGCAAGAAAATTAATTCCACTTGATTCATAGGAGACGTGCAGCTAAAGCTCCAATTTGGGTTTTCCTGGTTACCTGCAGGAAATCAGAATCAACAAAGTGAATTACTACTGCAGGCTGCTGAAAACTGGACAAAGTAATGTCTGTCCGCTTGGCTTCTCCCAATGTCTAAGGCTACATTCACACAGTCAGTCTTGATGTGTAATTAAGATTTTAAATTTAAATTATTTTATTTTTTATTTATTTTTTGATAAAATCCACTTTTTTGTGTGATCGTTTGTGCCTGTGGGAACAAACAACCACACACGCACCGTCATGCACCGCTCTTGCCTATTGTTGCTAACAGGGCGGCCATCTTGGAGTAGCGTTATGTTTGGCAGGCGCTATGAAGTATCAGCACACTTAATAACAACTTGCTAAATACTAAACAGATTTTCACACTTTTTTGCTGTAAACCTTATTCAAACTGTTATAGCTACATGTACAAGGACATTACTTCTTAAAGTATTTTTGAATTTGATATGTGGTTCAGCATATTTAAATATCCTTACTGGGGAGAATAAAATGGGAATAAAATATCCTGATTTAATCTATGATGGTTATTTTACAAAACACATAAGACACAAATAGATTTTATAAATATATTTAT
>NW_015115993.1:30493-33605 GCF_001443285.1 Poecilia latipinna
GAGAGAGAGAGAGAGAGAGAGACCACCCGCGGAGGGTGAGAAGGGAATTTATTTATTTTTTATAAAAGATTTATTCTGGGTTAGCCTTCATAGCTGAACCTCGGTATTACACCAAGTGCTGTAGCTAATATTAGCTGGGTTTTTGCCGGTGGACATAAATACAGTTTTGTAATATTCTATTCACAAAATATAAACAGTAATATGTCCATCTTACTTGTGAAACGTTGTCCCCTGAGATCTCACGTCAATACTCCGTTGATCTGAACAGAAATATCCGGCGGTGCTGAGGCGTCTGCTGCTGTTTTGGTTTAGCCAAGTAGGAGGGACGACCTCTCCAAGATGGCCACCGTGTTTCCTGCACCAATGTGGGTCTAGTCTTTATGATGTTCATGTTACTAATTAAATGCGCTAACATTTATACTAATATTTCAAGTTGTCAGTCCCTGTCCCTGTTTCAGTGTAAAGAGTTTCAAAATAAAAGCCTGTTGAGCTCAGAGGCTTTATTTAAATAGTCTTGGTACACTCCTACTTCTGAACAAATTTTAATTCATAAATTGAAAAAAATCTGCCTGTTGCATCCTGAAGTTTGATCAAATTCTTTATTAACTTAAGTGTTTGTCTTATTTTTTGGTGAATTTTCAGCGACTTTAGTGACGATTTCTGCTTCAACAAATTCTAAATACATTCTAATCCTGCAAGATGATTGTTTTATTGAACACCACCATATCTCCAGTTTGCATGAAATTATTTTAAATGCATTAAATAAATCCTCTTGTCTCTTTTGTCTGTTGTAGAAGCAATCCTTTTTAATAAAGACCATTTATTATTTATTACCGTTTATTCACCCTCGTTTTCTCTGAAGCTAATAAATCAAGTCTGTTATGTTTAGATCTCAGTAAAACCATTTTTATGCAGTTGAATTCCTGAATATTTTTAATTTTCTGCATGAAAACGTTTTTTATCCTTCAGCTGAAAGTCATTGGAACTGAGAAATGTTTTTATAAGTTTAATTATCCACTTGAAAGAAACTTTCAAATTATTTTTTTCTGTCTTAATTTATCAAACTGTTAAGTCATTTTCATGTTTTAATGCATTTAGTTGCATTTGTTTCTTCATTCTGGGGAGTTCAGGAAAACAAATGTACTGATCAGAAATCCTAACTGTGGAGAAAAGACCAAATCAGAAAAATGTCAAACATTCAAGTTAAATATTTATTATATTTATTTATACAGCACATTTTCAGCAACAAGGCAATTCAAAGTGCTTTACATGAGCTAGAGGAAATACAAACAAAATAAAAGAAAGGCAAGAGAAAAAAGTAAAGAAGGTTCTTTTCTTGATTCATGACTTGATAAAACCAGATGTTTGATGGTCCTGAATGTTGATCTAAAGTAATGAGTCATTTCTATAGAGTTTCTCTGGACTCTAACTTTGTTCTAATTCTTTTTCTGGGTTGCAAGATAATTATAAGTACTCCATAATTAATAAGCCAGAAGTCTTGGAAGCTAGTCTTAGGTCTGCTTTGCTTCCCCAGAACCAGAACCAAACAAGGACAAGCAGCTTTCAGCTTCTATGCACCACAAATCTTTAAAAAACTTCTGGAAAATTGCAAAACAGCTGAAACACTGAGTTCCTTTAAGTAAAGGCTGAGAGCACCTGGTTAGATCTGCTTTTGATTCATAACTGCAACATTGACCAACATATTTGTTATATATTTGCTTGATGATTTTGATGATAGCATTTGACAAGTGTAATATTGCAATGTTTAAAAAAGTTTATTGCTTGTTCCATGATTACTTACTGTGTGATGTCTTTATGGTGGAAAAGACTTTGAACCATCTTGTCGTTTAAATATGTTATACAAATAAACTTTATTAGGCAATTTAACATATAATGGTAAAAGTAATTTTATTTCTATAGCAAATTATCAGCAACAAGGCAATACAAAGTGCTTTACAGGAATTAAAAGGAAATACAAACAAAATAATAATAAACCCTAGAAAAGAGAAAAAGAAGAAAAAGCTAATGTTGATCCAAAGTAAATAAACCAGATATTCCTGTTCAGGGTTGGTAGAGAAGTATCAGTAAGTTTCCATTTCACCCATTTATTTATTTATTTAATTTTGGCTGAAATGGCTCTCCATAAACAGGAGTCTAAAAAGTAATTGCTAAGGTAAATTTTATGGGTTCCAAGTTCTAATCCCTGTTCTGGGTTGATAAATCTAGAGTTTCTAGAGTAAGTAAATCTAGAGTAAGTAAGTATGTATCCTCTGGACTTTATAGGTGCGCTCTAAATTTGTAAAAGTAATGAGTACTCCACAGTTTCTAAACTAAGAGTTCCTGTTCTGGAAGAATATAACTGTAGATGTAATTAGTTTATTCAGAATATAAAGTCGGAATAAAAGTTGCTCAATTCAACTGGCCAAAAGTTTATGTTTTATGTCTCAAAACAAGTTTAAAATGGAGTATTTGGAGAAAATAAAAACTTGTAGTGGGAGACGGAAATTAAAGCCCATTGTCTGTTTCTGGGGGAAGATTTCCGTGGGAGACATCCGGCGGAAATAAACAACATGGCGCTAGCAGCGTTAGCTAGCAGGCTTCTTCGTGGTTATCGTCGACATGAAGACGGTTTCTGACTATTTCAGTGTCTGCAGCAACAAGCTCTTCGGTTCATCATCAGAGAGACCTGGAGAAATATCCAGCCACATCCGGTAGGAGGAAGAGACGATCTGCAGCTCAGAAACCCAAATCTTCGGAACCTCCAGGTAGTGTTTGCTGTTTCAGGCTTTGTCTTGATTTAAAGACTATTGTGCTGCAATTAATGGATATGGACCATTTTTAACTCTCTGGGCGTCGAAATCTGAAACACTTTTAATGTTTAATCTTAAGTTTTATTATTTCACACAAACAAAAGCCTAAACAGTTTATTTATGAAACCTTTCATGCAGTGGCGCAAAAAGTGGGTGTGCAGCGCATAGGGGCGCTGCGCCAGAGGGGGCGGCGCCCCGATGATGCCTTCGCTTCACCGTCCTTACGCTCCTTCACATGTAAATGTAAATGCAGCGAGTTTTACCTTTCACGTGTCTTCGTCTGGGGGGTGAGCGACTGTATG
>NW_015115993.1:36941-42505 GCF_001443285.1 Poecilia latipinna
CTTCACCCTTACGTACCTTCCTTTGGGGGGGCGCCGATTTATGTTCTCGCTTCCACCTGAATAATATGTAGTTGCGCCCCTGCTTTCATGGTATCATAAATCACAAAAGCTTCATAATGTAGTCATTTTAGAGGAAAAGGCACAAAACCACATAAAAACAAATTCATGTTAAAATCACATCAACACCTCAAATCTGATTGATATAGTTAGGAAACTTTTATTCAGTTTGTGGAATCAGATTTTAAGACCCTTTTATTGCTGAAAGCGTCTTAGAAAGGTTTAGCTCCAAAGCTACAGAGAGCTCAGACGGAGGCAGAATTATTTGCATGCCCTTTGCATCCAGTGCATGTTACAGATTAGAGGTGAACTGGGGTCATGACTTCCGACTGATGAGTTTTGTGAATTCTCGCAGAGATTTTGTAGTCCAAGTTCAGTTTGTCCAAAGTTGCAAGTAGAAAAGTCTAAATGTTTGGTTCCAGCGTTTAACTCACAGGATTCCAGGGTTTCGGGCCGAGGCCGTCCACCAGGGGTTTTTATTAACAGATGTTAAGTTGACAGGAAATGTAAAATATTCCTGGGTAATTATGTTACTGGAAAACATTGCAGACAATACTTACACGCACAATTATAGTTTTAAAAACAACAAATAAAGAAATACAATTAAAATGAATATAATTTATTTGCACTTCTATTAAAACCAAACAAGTCATCAGTCAGTGGATCTAAAAACATGACGTAATGCTGATCACATTTAAAGCCGGCCCAAGGCATAAATGATCTAAGAGACTATCAATGCTGCTAAGTTTGATTTAATGGTTTCAGCATAGGTCAATTAAATTATTTAACATTTGAATGTAAGATTTTAAGGAGCTGGCAAGTTTACTTGATAAAAGTTCAGATTGATTTGTTACCATAGCAACAATATGATGCTATGAGGTTAATCTTCGAGTTTTAGTTACATTAATGCATCTTAGTAAACTACAATTACATTTGACTCCTGGTCAATTAAACTAGGCCCCCTGTCCCAGAGTTCACTAAATCTCTGTTGAAATGCTGTTAGTGGTGCTGATGGGGCCCTGGGTCTGATTGGTGCGTTCCCTGTTCACTGCATCAACTATTAAAACTATAAAAACTATAAACTATCTCTCTTTCAGGAATAATTCTGCCCTGCCAGTGAAATATTCACTGCAGAAGAGACGCTTGCATTTCGGCTTATTACAAAAAATAAAAAATAATTTTTTAGTAAAAACAAAAACATACAGTGCTTAGCCTGGTGGGGGGAAACCCTGGGATCCCCTACATCGTCCCCTGCCATCAGAGCCTCTTCAGACTGTCTGGTTAAGTTTTATTTTTCTTGGGAATGTTCCCAATCAGAGGGAAAAGTCTGTTTATGCGAAGCACTTTAGGATGAGCGCTTCTGCAACCTCCGCCAGGATCAAGAAGAATTTACCGAAAGACGTCGAATGACTGAGGGTCAGTTCCTTCTCTATGCAAACGAGGGAAACAGCAAAGCGCTAAGCTGCTAATAACAGCATTGTTATTAGCAGCTTATAATGTTGATAATGGCCATTGCTTTTATAGCAGCATTGAACTTCTGTTAGCGCTGTGTGCTAGCTTTTTGCTACCTCCTTCTCTACATAACTGTACTGCTAATAACTCCATAGTTATGTGGAGGCTTTGTTTACGTCATTCATATTGTGGTAGCATTAATATTCAATAGTGTCTGACACTGGTGAAACTAGGTGGCTGGTTTGGACGCTGTGTGTAGATACAGTAACTCCACTGCGACGCGTTAAGCTGAATGCTCGGTTCTGCAGGTCGTCTTTGTTCTCCTGCTCCAGCTCAGACATGTGAGGACATTCATAACATTCAGATCACGATATGATGGATGACGGTAACAATATTTATCGTGATGTGATTTGTATAAAACTCACAGTAGAAATGAAAACAATCACATGCTAAATGAGTGAGATGTATCTGTGTTAAAACTCATTTAACTGGTGTTTTGTGTTATTTGTACATAATGTGTAGCTGGTTTTTATGCTGCTGTCAGTGAAGACCACCTGGTTAAATCAAACTTAAATAAATAAATGAAGAGTATTTTCTTCCATTGTTGTACTAAACTTGGAGATCACGCTTCGTTTTAAGGTGGTAAAACAAATTGCTTGTATTTTCTCTCTTCCACTCACTTTTCAGATTTTTCTGCTCCTTTAACAATCCTGCGGTTTTTAGAGACGGGGTCATTTAAACCCCACAAGTTTTTCATGCACGATCCGGCGGGGTTGCGCTGTGCACTTTTGCTGGTTTCAGAAGGCCCGCCACCCCGCTCCGATCGTGGCACTTGCTGTGTTCCTGCTGAGACCTCTGGAGGGTAAAGAGACGGGTCCATTAGACTCGGTGAGCTTTACCCTGTGTGCATCTTTCAGGGCTGGGCTCGCACCGATCCAGTGTGCGTTTTACCTCTCGCTTCTCAGCTGTCTGACCGTGACATCTGCCCCACTCTTCCTGAGCGCCAGGCTGAGACCGTGGCCAGTTACACCTGAACCAGCTCTTCCTTTGCGCTCTCAGCCACGCTGCTTCCTGTTGCTCTGCTTTGATGCCACCTGGTTATGTCATCAACAAGCATTACTGCGGTTGGCTGGTAGACTGCAGATCTCTATCATAGGCCTTATTGTTTCTACCATATACCGTTTATATCACGCATTCCTAGTTGACATCTTTAAAAACTTTAGAATAAAAAGTTTTTCTACTGGTATCTAATCATATTGCTGCTACCAAACTACAAAAATGGCCGAACAGGATGGAGTAGAACCTCAAGAAGTCAGTGAGATAAAATCAATTTGGAAGTTTTCTGCAGCAAATTTCATGATAAGGAAGCAAAGTTAACAAAAGCCTTCTTACTGAACAAAAGGCACAGATGGGAGCATCAAGGAGTGTGAGCAAAATATAAGTCAACATTTCTCTGTGCAATTGCAGTACAAATATAGGCCAGCAGAAGTCCAAGCAATGCCTTGTAAATAAAAGTTAACCAATGGGATCAAGCAGCTCAACCAGCAACTCATTGACTAGTTGCTACCAAAGCAACTAGTCCATGACACATGAGAAAGAAACCTATTGTTGAAGGTCCTGACCTAAAATTTCAAAATAACAATTCTGCTTTTTTTTTTCTTCAGATTTGCCACATTATGTTTGTTACTAAGCAAGATTCTCATCATTTTATACTCAACCAACAAGAGACTGCTGATCTGGACCAGAGGGAAACAGAATCTCTACAAACCACAGGAAGGGAAGAGGAACCAGAACCGACAGAACCCAAAGAAGAGTATGGATCAGAACTGCTGCAGTTTGTCAAGAAAGAAGAACTCGAGCAAGAAACACATCCTGTAACAGGAGCAGATGGATATGTATCTTTTGAAATAAAAGAAGAACCAGAGGAACTGAAACAGATGGGGGAAGATTATCATCAATTGGAATCTCAGCAGGTGGTGAAAACTGAGGTTGAAGACATCAGTCAGTATGAAAACAAGGCTGTACTGAATCAGGAGACAGATTCCTTAAAGAGAGGAAACTCTGCACCTGTTGGAATCAAAGAGGAACCAGTAGAACTCAAACCTAAGCAAGTGAAGGAAGAGGAGCATGGATCAGGACCTGAGCAGATGGTGAAGATGGAGGCTGAACGCATCCGTCTGGATGAAGACCAGGATGTTCAGAAGCAGGAGACTGCTGATACAGACAACCAACTACAAGAACTAAATGGAGACCAAATCCTCCTTCAGAACTTCCCTAAAGCAGAAGATCATCAGGAAATAAATCTTCATGAAGCCTCAGGATCCAGGAGAGATGATCAGCAACACAAGAGAGCTCAGAAAACTAGAGGACAGAGGGACGAAGTAGAGGAAGGCATGGAGGGCAGGGAAATTCACAAAAGTAAAAAATGCAAACAATGTAAAGTGTGTGGGAAAAGTTTAAAATGGAATTGGTATTTAACAATTCACATGAGAACTCACACAAGTGAGAAACCTTTCTCTTGTGTAACCTGTGGAAAAGCTTTCAGGCAAAAATGTAGTTTGAGTCAACACATGGTAGTTCATTCAGAAGAGACGCTGTTTTCACAAAAACCTTTTCTACATGTTATAAATGAAAAAGGTGATTTAACTGACCACATGAGGAATTACACAGGGGAAAAACATTTCTGTGGAAAATCTTTCAGCCAAAGTCTTAAATGGATTGGACATAGAAGTAGTCACTTTGGCAAGAAGCCTTTTCCATGTATTACATGTGGGAAAAGTTTCAGTTACCAACATAATTTGACTGTACACACGAGGACTCACACAGGTGAGAAACCTTTCTCATGTTTAACGTGTGGGAAACGTTTCCTTGAAAAGAGTAGGTTGAATAGCCACGTGAGAGTTCACACAGAGAAGAAGCCATTCCCTTGTCCAACCTGTGGAAAAGGTTTCAGGCATAGTCTGAAATGTATTGGGCACTTAAGTAGTCACCCTGGTGAGAAACCGTTTCTATGTATGACATGTGGGAAAGGTTTCCGTCGTAAAAGCAGTTTGATTCGTCACACAAGAACTCACACAGGTGAGAAGCCTTTCTCATGTCTAACCTGCGGAAAAATTTTCAGTCAGGAACATAATTTGAAATGCCACATGAGGAGTCACACAGGTGAGAGGCCTTTCTCTTGTGTAACATGTGGAAAAGGTTTTAGTACAAAAAATATCTTGACTGGTCACATGAGAACTCACACAGGTGAAAAGCCTTTCTCATGTGTAAAGTGTGGGAAAAGTTTCACTCGCAAACATAATTTGAATAGTCACATGAAAATTCACCTTGGTGAGTTCTCATGTGTAAACTGTGGAAAAGGTTTCAATCAGAAAATTTGTTTGAACCAGCACATGAAAGCTAATTCAGAACAGAAACCTTTCTCATGTACAAGCTGTGAAAAAGGCATCAACGACAATGGTACTTTAACTTGCCATATAACAGCTCACACAGGAGAAAAACCCTTCTCTTGTATAAAGTGTGAGAAGAGTTTCCGTTACAAACATGTTTTGAAGGTCCACATGAGAATTCACACAGGTGAGAAGCCTTTCTCTTGTATAACATGTGGGAAGAGTTTCAGACACAAAAACTATTTGAACAGCCACATTAGAACTCACACAGGAGGGAAGCCTTTCACGTGTGGAACCTGTGGAAAAGATTTTTATGAAAAAAGTCATTTAACGGACCACATGAGAAGGCATGACCTGAAAAAAATGTTCCATTGCAACACCTGTGGAAAATATTTCAGTGAAAGAGATGAGTTAATTGGACATATAGAAACACACACGTTTGAGAAGCCTTTTCCATGTATGACATGTGGGAAAAGTTTTGGTCGTAAAAGTAATTTGAATCGTCACATAAAAACTCACACAGATTAGAAGAATTTCTGATCTAAAGCGGTGGAAAAAATTTAGTTCCAGGAGTAGTTTAACTCAGTGGTCCCCAACCGTTTTATTACCGCGGACTGGTCAAGACTTAGAAATTTTCTCTGCAGCTCGCGGGGGGTGGGTGGGAGG
>NW_015115993.1:48434-49972 GCF_001443285.1 Poecilia latipinna
TGTTCATTAAGAAGTTAGTTTTAGGTGATATTTAAAAATGAGTTAACATAGTAAAGTTTTTACTTTGAAAAATTAACACCAATTTTTTTCTTTTATGTAGACTAAATAACCCAAATTACTGTAAATTTTTGACTGTGAGACTAGGAGTGGGCATTTATTGTGCTGTTTATCATTTACTGTGATAAAACTCCATATTGTTCACCTCTGTGTCTTACATGAGGAGCAGAAAAGGCTTCAGTTCCATGACCTGCTTTTTGTAAAGGATACATTTATATAGCAGTAACTGTCATTTACAATATTTGAATGTTTTTGACATCAGAACACTAAATGTGTAGTTTTGAATAAAAATCTGCAAATTCTGGACTTTATAATTGTGATTATTTTGAAAGCAGTTTATAAATGACACCCCGTAGTTGTGCTATGCAATAATCATCGCAAGTCAAATACAAAATCAACTTCTGTAACAGTTACTGTCTGTCACTGTTCATCTATACAACAAATAATCTGTTGTATAGATTATTTCTATTCAGATGCAGGGTTTCCCCCAGTGTATTGTAAGCCTGGCAGCCCACCATGCTTTACTAGCACCCCGCCAGGCTAAGTGTTGCTTGTTTGTGTTTTTAGGAAAAAAAAAAAAAGAATGCTTTTTTTTTTTTTTTTTTAGCTGGATTGCAAGCTAAAAAAAATCCGGAGCTCTGTTGCTCTGTTTCAGATTTATTCCTAAAAGATAAGTTTATAATAGACAGGTTTATAGTTTATGCATTTAAAGCTGGCAGCGCGCCGACCAATCACAGCGCTGGAGCCTCTGCGCTGTGGCAGCTGGATGAAGTTTCCCTCAGCGCTGGTCGAGCTTCTCCTCTCACTCAAACTGGACTCAGGCTGACCTGATGGATGTTTACATCAACCCCCTGTGAGGAATTANCAACTGAAAATCCACTTTAGAAAACTGTTCAAGTGTAGAAATGTAGACTTTCATGTTGACATCGGAAGAGAAAACAAATATATGGCTGTACTTTACTTATTTACTGTATGGCTAGCTCCATGGCTAGCTCACTGTGTCTTACTCTCCGGTTGTGGAATCACAATATCTGGGATCATGAGCGCCCCCTGCCATGAGGTAAGAGAACTGCCTGCCTCATGTCTGATCGCTCCTCCGCACACAAAACACGATACACACACAGTTGGTGACAAAAAACACTGTACATTATATAAATAAGCTAAATTATGAAAAATCAGTCCATATATTAAATGTTTTTTAGCCATTTTATTACCGGCGTACAGACAGGACGAACTTGCTCCCATAGAAAGACAGACAGTGCAGTTCGCTAGAGGTTGCACAATCCCAGGTGAGGCTCAGCTCGCTGCTGCTTCTCTTCTGAGTATTTGAATGGGAAAATGCGAAAATCCAGCGATTTTGAAGAAAAAATAATCAGAATTGGTTAAGCTAAGTAAAAAATAGATACTTTATAGTACAAACCACAGGGTGAAAATAGCAGTATAAATGGTTTTATTATTATATATTATTTTTCCATGACGAA
>NW_015115994.1:0-15150 GCF_001443285.1 Poecilia latipinna
CTCTCTGACCTCAACGCAGACAGAGATCTCACCAGGCCGTGTCCTCCATGAAGATTCCCTCCTTCTCCAGCTGCATGAACAGTTCTCCTCCTGGTGACCCAGAGAACAGCTGAAGGTCATGATCATCATCACCATCATCATCATCGGGTTTCACCAGCTTACCGCTCAGACACTCCAGGATGAGGTAGAGCTTTCCTCCCGTCTGGAAGGCGTACAGCAGGTCCACGATGAACGGGTGTCTGACCTTCTCCAGGATCTCGCGCTCGGCTCGGGTGTGAGCCGTGTCTTTGGCGTTACGGACGATCTTAGCCTGCAGGAGTCAGAGAAATGTTTAAACAAGGGTCTAAATATTAAATACTCTGTTTTTGCTGTCCAATTTTCATCTTTTGAACCATTTCTCTGTCAGCTGTCTGCACCGCTCCTCTTTTACCGTCTCACTCACCTGTATCTCATTTTCTAACTCAGCGTCTCTCCCTTTAGTAATTCATCCTATTTTTTTCACTTCTCTAAAACTCTTTGTGTTTTATGTTACAAACTTTCCCGTTTTTGACACATTTCTGTCCAAATTTGAACCGAAGATAAAAGATGGAGACAGCCCAGGTCCAGCACCAGCTTACCTTCTTCAGGACCTTCATGGCGAATATCTTTCCTGTTTGGGGACCCTGAACCTTCCTCACTTGGAAAACCTTAAAGAACGACGGAAAGTTGAAGAATATTAAAATAGTTCAGCACAAAACTCCTGATTCAATCCTAAATAAAAGTTTTAGACATTTTCAGACCAGTCCGCCAATCCATCCAGTTTCAGACTGTGAACATCTGCAGACCTGATTTTTCACCAGACTGGATACCGATAGGGATCCTTCTGTTGACCTTCGAGATCCACCGTACTACTCATATTTGAATGCAAGGGGCCGCAGCATCAGCCCTTCACCGCCATGCCTGGCTGTACTAGAGGGCGTTTGTCCTGGTCTCCATCAGGCCTATTTCCCCTCTGATAGATTTGATTCTATTGGAACCAAAACTGCAACATCTGCTCCATCTCCAGCTGCTGTGGTTCTCCTTCTCACTGCTCTGAGTCAAACCAACCAAACTAATTAAAACACCTGTTCCACTCCTCGCCTGTGGGGGCGCTGCACCAAGAACCAAAAACGGAGGTGTCAGATGTCAGAGGGGGTAGGATTTATTTTTTGTCTTTGACCACAAGTCATTTCTCCTGGTAGTGCTAGACTTGTGTGTTTGTTTTGGTTGTATTTACCCAGAATGCCCTGTGCTGTAGTCCACTTCCTGCTTTTGGAGCGGTCTCCGGTCCGCTTGGCGTTCACATATGTATTTGACCCGCAGCTGAGTTCACTTCAACCGAACCCAGACCGAGGTCAGTATACTGACCAGAGTTTGGTCGGCATCAGAGTTTGATTACGCATCAACACCTCCCCAAACGAACCAGACCTTCTAGACAAACGGACTGCAGCTGGAATAAACCGGACTGAACCGGGCTGGTGGTGTGCATCCTAAAGCAGCATGGTTCTACAAGTCTTCACTGAGATGTTGTGCTACCAAAATGCCAAAACTGTTCTCTCTCTGTTCAGTGGTGGCAGACTGATGACTCCATGGCAGACATGTTCTGAAACCAGACACCAAGAGCAGAGCATGGCTCACCTTGCCGTAGGCCCCTTTGCCCAGAACGGTGAGGAGCTCGAAGCAGTCCGGTCCAACTCTCTCGCTGTCTCTGTTGACGTTTTCACTGGTCAGCTCCACCTCCTCCGTCTGACCGCTGCCATGACATCACAGCAGGAGAAATCAGCTCGCTGCAGCACCTACATCTGTCTGGGCTTCGTCTGAACTTACCTGTCAGGTTCAACAACCGTCGCCTCACACGCGTCCTCCTAGAGATGAAAGGTTAGAGGTCACTGCTTGTCTTTGTTACATCACGGCGATGTGTGATCCAATCACTGCTCACCTCTGTGTCGCTGCCGTCCTCCGTCTCCAGGTCGATGTCAAACACTCCTGCCATCCTAAAAAAACAACATATTTATCAGATATCATGAATCAGTTTATCTGGACTTTGGTTTGTTACAACTCTTTCAGAACTCCTCTTTAAGTCGCCATCTGGCCGAATATACAGACAGATGTTGGAGTAGGGGGTACAATCCTTGTCCAATGTGATGGACAGAAAAGATGGTTTGAACATGAAACTAGGATAGCGGCTAAACACCTCAAAGTTAATGTTACGCTGTATTGGATCAAGGTTTATTTCCACACTAATGACTCCAGGACCTGGTAGAGGTCAGTCAAAATAGGAGTTGGGTGTTTTTTGTGATCAAACTACAGCAGAGTTGTTTGACGGCCAAGGACAGAGTCACATTTCTGATTACCAGGATGAAAAAAAAAACATGAAGACCAAATTAAATCAAGTTTATCAAAGCTAAACATAATCATATTTCTGTAACATGGACACCACTGGACCACATCAAGAGAAAGTCACAGTAGCACCACAGACTGCTGATGAATAGGACTAAACAATATTCCTTCTGGCACAAAAGTAGCTGAGGTTGAGGTGGAGGTCAGGGAGTACATTGTTTAAAAAAAAAAAAGAAAGAAAGAAACAGCAGCAGAGGCACAACAAACAAAAAAAACTGCAGCCCGCAGCAACACGCAGCTGCTGCAGGTCATGGAGCGAGTCGTTCAAACAGAACCGGAGGTGAAAAATGGAGGAAGGAACCTGATAAAAAAAGGTGGAGACACTAAACAATCTGCATTCCTGCTACAGACAGGCCACGCCCACCAGCTGCTCACCTGGTTTCACTGCCTGTATAAAACAGTCTTCATGTTTTCATCAGTTTTAAAGGTTTCAACTTCTTTTAATCCTTAAGTTTAGTTTAAATTAAACTAAATTAAAATTAAATAAAAACCCCAAAAGCTACAAGGTGCTTCAAATTTCCTCGAGGTAGGAACTTTAAATCAAACTAAAAATAAAACACACGTCCCCAATTCTTGGTCCAATCTTTAATAAACTAATTTTACTCAGATTTTGATCACTACCTCAATAACCTGTGAATTAAAGGTCTATTTTAAAGTCACAAAATGGAAGAAAATATGAACAAAACACAAAAAAATTAAACACCTGGATTTTAAGTGTTTTTTCTTAGAAAATAATATATTTAAATTTCAACTAAGTCAAAAAATAAATGGTGGTGTCACTTAGACTGAAACCAGAAGATTCAGAACAGCGTGTTCTGAACTAAAGGTTTATTTCAGACTCGCACACCAGATAAAACCTGATCTTCCTGGGTTTTCTTTAGAAAGTATCTGACTGAGAAGAATATTAACTGCTACTACGCCGACTGGAAATAAAAACCTGCCCTTCCTGACTCTCTGTCAGAGGAAGGAACGAGCTAAGTGACCTAAATGCTAGCACTGACAGCTACAAACAAGCTAATACTAAGGTTCACCTCAGATCGCTCCGACTTCCGGTGCCTTCCGCTCTCTTCCGGTCCTCTCAGTCCGTCACTTTAAATTCGGAACAGTTCTTAAGTTGTCAGAACCAGCGGGGCTTTCATCGCTGTTTAACAGACAGCAGAGCAGTCAGCTGGTTGGACTCCTGTCAGCAGGACACCATGAAGCCGCTTCGCGCTGTGGCCAACTCCCCAGTAAGGAGGGCAGCGATTGGTTGTTCTAAAAGTAGCAGGTAGCAGCGTAATGACGCAATCTCAATTTACATATTTAAAATCATGCGTAACTTTTGTGTTTTAACACAAGTTACGCAGACTTCTGCCCAGGTCTGAGATCTAGATCTCAACGGGGTTTACCTGGTAAAATAAAGGAAATAAAAAAATAATAAATAATAAAAAAAAAGTAAAATAAAAAAACAACTTTTGTAAAGTATGGAAGTCTTTAAATGGACAATAAAGTCAGGAGCATTATATCATTATAACAAGAAAGCATGTTTTTAGTTTTAACGAGATATAATGTCTCATTCAAAACAAAGTATATTCTTCATCATAACAGTAAAACAGCAAAGCCTCTGGGGATCATTACATGTTATCTAGAGAAACATGAGAAGGAGAATTACAAAGAGCTCCTTGATGCCTTTTAATAAGTCATAACCTGTCAGACCAACATATTTTCTGAAGGTATTTTTACTTCTGTTAAGTTTAGGAACATACTAAGCACTTCTTTTTCATTCACTAGGAGTTTGGACAGGGACACACTAGAGCAGGAATGACTGGGCAGCTTGTGACTGTTCTAGGATGGGAGATTTGATATAAAGTATTCACTAAATATATTTGTCCAGCTCAGTCTAAATTATTCCTACATGGATTGATAAAAGATATTACCCTGGGATAACATTTTATTTTCATATTTGAAGATCACCATTGGCAACAAAAGAAAGTAAAGCACATCTGTCAGAGTAATGTCATTTAAATTATTTTAATTCAAATGAATCTGAATTATTCATCTTGCATCCATCTTCAATTGGCAACACAGACAAAGCAAAAGTTGTGGTTTAAATATTTATGTTTATTTAGTTCCATTATATCTCTGTTGTTTATTTTCCATAACTTAGCTTTCAAAATACCTGCTAGTTTTGTGGCTTTCATTTCCTGTTTAGCCATTTCACACTTTCAGCGCAGAAGCACAACAAAACCCAATTCATGTTGCCAGTAAAAAAAGTTTATTTATCTTCAAATTAAACCCAAAAATTAAAAAACTACAACATAACACAGACATGAACTTTGAATTGATCTTGATTTTATCTCAAACAAAGTTGAAGGAGGTTTTAGGAAGGGGGAATCAAACAGAAGAGAGAAGTGGGCTTTCAGTGGAAAGAGTGGGCTGTTAAAAGGAAGTCAGTGGTCTGCAGAAACTGAAGCTGCTCTCACCTACACAACGTTAAACCAGATGAAGACAGGCTGGACTATGATGATTCTCATTCGTAAGTAATGCCAAAATCTTTTACTTTCTGATAGATTCACGTTTAGCCAGTGGAATCAGTAAACCTGCACACAGTGGGATCACCTCAGCTTTGACTTTTAATAAATCTGTGGCTTCATCTTTGATGAAGATGTGGGAACATTGAATTATGGTGGCAGTTGGCATAAAGATATGCATTTTACCATCCTAACTATGAGGAAGATGTAAAAGAATTTCTAAAAAAAAAAAAACATCTAATCTAAAAATAAATAAATATCTACAAACTGAAGCAGAAAAAACAGAACCAGGAACTTGAGGGACAAGAACAACAGCAGTAGTTTTTTAATTAATGGATAAAGAATGCCAAAAAGAAGATTCAATCCAGAGTTTGGTGGCTTAATAAACATTTTATTCATTGATATTTTTAACTACTTGGTGCCTTAATTGAATCATGGTTTAAAGACTGAGCAGATCAGAGAACTCAAATGTCTTCAATCATGCACCTATTTCACATTTGGTGAAACAACCTCATGTCTTGAAGTAGAGCTCAAGACATGAGCTCTACTTCGTACAGACCGGTACCGGTACCGGTCTGTACGGTCCATGACATTTTAGGAAAAAATTAGTCACCATATTATTGCTTAAAATATTGATTGAATTGATTGCTACTGATCTAAATAATCAAATATTGTGTCTAAGCAGTAAGCACTCTGTTAATTATAATTCAATATAATTTTCAGCTCTGTGTTGATAGAATATAATTATTTTCTCACAGTGGGAAAATTCAGGTGTAACAGCAACAAAGTCACAGAAAATTGAGACATTTACAATTAAAAATTATGAAAATATACTAAAAACAAAGACAAGGACTAAATTGTTAATATAAAATATCAAAACTAGAATATTCTGATCCAAAGGAATGCAAAGTTGAGTTGGATAACTTTAAAAGTAAAAATGTTAAAATGTTTTATGTATTTGTGACAATAAAAACTGTGCAAACAACAGCAGAAATGTAAACAATTGTAGAGTTTGTAGTCAAGCGGCCTGGGAACTGGGTCCAGTATGACCAAATACCTATGGGGCCCAGCAGCCATGTTGGCTCGGACTCAACCTGCTTGACCAGCAGCCACTGCAGTTCAAAGAACATTAATGTTGCTATAGCTACCAGTCTAGCATGAGTCCTCCAATATGGCCGACAGGAAGTTTGCTTACAGAAAACATTAAATAATTAGATTTAACCTGAGAAATAAAGGTTGTTGTTTGCCTGAAATAAAACATTTAATGTCATAATCTTCTCTGTTCCTGCCAAGCCTCATGTTTCTCCACCACTAAGAACAAAGTGAAAATTCACTTTCCCACAGTGGAATCTGATCATCGTACCGAACTACCAGAGTTCCTGCTCTCCAAGACTTCCCCTCTTACTATAATCTATAATTCGTCTGTATGGAGTCCCTGTCTCTGTGCAACAATCCCCAGTAAACCAATCCTTCCCTCACTCCCTCTGTCATGACCTCAAGTACTCAAGGAAAGAAAGCCTCAATTCTCCCCAGAGGAAACCCTGGAAAACTTCCTGAGCAGGGCAAACCTCAGCTTCCTGATGGAATGCCACTTCCTGGTGGCCCTATCCATCCATCGCGTCTCCATCAATCAAGTTCTGATCCCAATAAACTTCCCCATTCCTGCTTACACATTACTGTTGACAGTAAAAACTTTTCTGGGTCATGGTTTCTGTTTTGGGTCCAGAACGTACTAAGAATGTTACATTCAATCCATTCAGATAACAACCAGCCACTGTTCTGCACATTCGGTCTGGTACTGTCAGAAAGTTGAATGTTTTGTCTAAACTTGTTCTGCTTTGGTCCATTTGATCCCCTCCAGGTTTTATTACCATATCCGGGTTTTGGATGCTGTTCGTTCCAGCTGCTGAGGTCCAGCAGGTCCACTTTGGTTCAAACGTCACTCTGGGGTGCAACATCTCCTACCTGTACGACACGACAACGTGGCTTAAACAAAACCCAGGCTTCATTCCAACCATGGTCCTCCACGCCAGCCTCAGGGAGGGACGGCCGGCTGAGTGTAGGCCAGAACTTTTAGTCCCGATCCAGAAGGATTCAATTTTTTGTGACAGTCCAAATTAAACATTAACAATTACAACTTTTGTTTTCAGTGTTTCAGCTCAGTCTTCGTCATTCAGCGAGTCTCATGAATCGGTCTCTAGCTCTGAAGATCACTGGTGTCGAAGTGGGGGATCTGGGCCTGTATTACTGCATTGCCAACATGAATGGACGTGTGATAATTGGAAAAGGAACACGGATTCATAGTAAGCATTCCTCCGTTTTAGGATCAAAATTGTTCCTTCCAGCAGTAATCTGCCTGATATGCTAACATCACAGGGCTCAGAACTTCATTAACTGCCTCCACATAAACTGCCACATAAATAGCAGTTTATGTGGAGTTAATGAGTTCCCCCTATTGCTAGAGAAAAGTTCAACAAACCCAAAGAGGTTCTATTAACCCTTCCTCGATTGTTTAAGCTACATTCACACAGCAGGAAAATGTGACCTGAATCTGACTTTCTCACAACAATCTGAACGGAACAATTCTGATCTTTTCACTCCGCAAAAAAATCAGATTTGTACATTTAATATGACTTTTACATCATTAATGTGAGACATGCATCATTATTCTGCATCAAAAGAAGCCAGACGCTATAAATCTGGATGTAATCAATGGGTGAAAGTTATTATTATGAACCTATGAAAGCAGTCTGAGTCAGTGACGCACACCACATCCAAATCCTACCACTCCTGGTCCGACTCCACATCCAATCGTCTTTACAGAAGATGCGGTCAGTGCTCCACTAAAGGCTGTTGCTGTGATTTCTTTTTATCAGCTTCCTGCATCTTGTTATGATCTTGTGACGATACTGTCGGCTCCCATCGCTGGATAACTTTAACATTAATCTATAGTTGACAGCATCCATCAATACTTCTGTAAACAGAGCGCTGCTGT
The DNA here is from genome assembly GCF_001443285.1 of Poecilia latipinna. Lineage (NCBI taxonomy): Eukaryota > Metazoa > Chordata > Actinopteri > Cyprinodontiformes > Poeciliidae > Poecilia > Poecilia latipinna. Next base: position 7,924 of record NW_015115994.1, read on the forward strand.
GTGGCGCCAACGTTCTTCTTCTGTGCTTTGGAGTCGTAAACTGTTCACACAGGAGTCTGATTGCAGTTGCATTTAATTAGTGGCATGAACTAATGCATGAGCCACACAAAAAATATCGTACTTCAGCAAAAAAATCTGAATTGAGCATGAAGACGTGCTGTGTGAACATAAGCTAAGGGCTTTGCTGATGTATTTCCATTCTGGCATTGTTTTAACACACACAATGCTTCAGAGCAGCAACCTGTCAAACTTTCTGCTCTCAAAGAGCTGATCCTCTGTCTGCTACCTTCTTAAATCACATGCGCCGAAGCAGCAGGGGTGTACTTAGTTTTTCTTACACTGCCCCTCTTGACTAGTTTGGCAATTAATCGGAATCAGAATAATCAGAATAACAAACTCTGTTTTTACATTATCATCATCACCATAAAAACCACAAACAGACATTTTGGTAACCTAGTTACTTTCTCTCTGAAACGGAGAGAAAGAAACCAGAATCCATTTTGTTAGAGACTTTTTATCTCCTGTTAGCTCTTTATATTTACCATGACTCTACAAGATGATATAAAATGCATTGTTTTACGAGGTACAGTTATTTCAATAAACTGTAAACAAGCTGTGTATTTTTACATTTAGGTTAATGTCGTGTCCTTGGATGTGTGCACTTCCAGATTCCTCCCAGTTTCTGTTCCAGCACTGGTACTCTGCAGCTGTGTGTTCTGGGTTGCTGATTATGATTATGACAGTTTGCATCACTCACTGGAAAACCAGACAGAGGAAGTGGAAGACGACCAACAGGAACTACAGCAAACAAACAACTCAAACACAAAACGATGCCTCAGCACGGCGAGTTTTCACACTGCAATCATTCAATTAGCCTGTTTCAAATATATGAACTCACTATGAGGCTAAATTGTTTATGTCCTTACAAATATCACAAGGATATTATATTATTTATTTTCTTTGTATTTTGTTCTTGCTTGTGTTTTTATTTATTGCACTTAGTTTGTGTAATTTTGTTGTGAGTAGTTTAATGCAGCGGAGCCTGCAACTGTCTCTAGAAAATACTTTATTTACTTGTTATACTTGTACTTTGTAAAGATACTCAATATAAAACCAATGAAAAGCTTGAACCATATCTCTGGTATTGACTTCCTTTTGTTATTTCCTCCCCTTATTTTTGGTGAGATAAATACTTAAACATTCAACTGTTTAAATTAATTCAATCTTAATTTTGACATGGAGAGATATTGTTAATGGGAGCCAGGATGGATTGTAAAGGTGCGGTTCTGGATGCTCGCTGACTCTGGTGTGACGTGTAAAGTTCGTCTGCATCGGCGTTAGAGCACGTAAACTATCCAGTTGAACTCCGGTTCGGTTATCTTCATTAAAAGAAGATCAACATTATTCCCTCCTGGAGTGGTCATTATCACTAAAACAAAAACATTCCCCCCAGAACACACAACCGCTGCAAAAAGAATTCTGTTAACGAAGTAAATGAACAGTAACGCACTTAAAACTCAGATCAGGCCACTCAGTATGGGAAATAATGCAGAGATAAGCAGATGCACTACATTATTATTATTGGTAGTAGTACCAGTAGTAGTAGTAGTAGTAGTAGTATTTTATGTCGACATCTCTTGTCTGTATTTGGAGATTTTCTCGAGTGTTTACTTCGTCCAGGACACACGGTCCGCACCATTTGCACGCCTGTGAGGAAAACGGCGCGCCGGATGGGTGGAGTTTTCTCTAACTTCCACTATATATATATATATATATATATATATATATATATATATATATATATATATATATATATATATATATATATATATATATATATATATATATATATAACCACTCGGACAATGAGTCGATCATATGACCGAAGGCATCACGAAAGGATTACTTTAAATCAGTGTCAAGTGTTGGGAAGGAAAGTCATGAGTTTGACTGATATGAAAATTATGAACTCCAGGCTGTATATTACTGTTCCTTGCATATTTTTTCTCGACTGTGAGTCTTCCTCAGAGAATACTTGTCCTGCTTTTCCTCACCGGTAGATGCTGTTCATTCCAAGTCCTCGTTTCTCGTTCTGATTCCTTGCAGGTTTATTTCGGAACTATTCCCAATCTAGGTATTTAAACGGAACAGAACAATTTTAGGTCAATGTTGACGCCCAGACGAAATTTCAGAAGGAAAAAACGATGCCGCCCGAACAGGGACTTGAACCCTGGACCCTCAGATTAAAAGTCTGATGCTCTACCGACTGAGCTATCCGGGCTCTGAAAAACTCAAGAAAGATGATGAAAAATATTCCTATAAACAGCGAAGTTTGTACTATTTTGGTTCTGACTCAACGATCACCACGTAAACCTCATATCCATTATAATCTGTATTACAATTGGCTCTACCGTCTCATATGTTACGCTTCGTCTTCTATAATTTTGTTAATTCTCCTGTTTAAACATCCTGTCACTCTAACTTTCAAATAGCAATTTCAGAAAATATCAAGAAATAGTGACTTTCTGACTAAAAATGCTGGTTGGACTTTATACCGATATATTCATCTCTGACTCATAAAAACGGACAGCAGCAAACACGTGAATGACGCAAACTCCAAAACACACAAAAACTCAAATGGAACCGAAAAACACTGCAAACGAAAATGTTGCAACCACAGAAAACGGAAGCATAAACATACAACCAACAGCAATCGAAAAAAATGAAACCAACTTAACCTGAGGACAAGGCTGAAGAAGAGAAGAGAAAAAAAAAGAATAACGATGGATCAGACCTGTAAGGCTCAATATGGTGTCACAAGAAGACATATTCACTAGATAGACTTGAAGACAACATATTTAAATGCCAGATTTTATTGAACAACCTGAGAACTAAAGAAGGAACCTCAGAAAAAATAAAGATTGGTGTGTAAACTGCAGTTATCCCTGTATGGACTTAAAGAGTAAATATATAAAAAGCCAGAGTAAATAAATTCATATTCATAAAGATATATGCCTATTTTGTCCACTGTTGATTGCATGAAAGTAACACAAAGTATTAATATGGGAGTAATTATTTTAAATTAGTTTTTAATCATATTTTTTAATCATACTTTTATGATTATTACAGTAAACATTACACCATGTAGTAATCATATTAAGTTCCTATTACTTATACCAACAAAGCCTTTTTAAAGTACCTTAAAGAAGAGCATAATCAATGTAGGTCATTTATTGTGGGACAGTTATTGTTTATAATTTGAGCTCCATGACAATCACAGAAATAGATTTTACTGTTACAAATAGGGAACGGAGAAACACACAGCCTTCACTAGAATCTTCCTATGAAACATAACGCCTTTGCTGTACAAAGCATTATGACAAATCATTCCCTCCAAACTTAAACAACTGAAAACATGTGCAGGTAAGTAAAACATTTTTCAACTGAAAAACAAATTACAGGCCCCAGCGAGATTTGAACTCGCGACCCCTGGTTTACAAGACCAGTGCTCTAACCCCTGAGCTATGGAGCCTGAGATACCGGACATGACGTCATTTTCACTTAAATCTTATCAACAAGTGAAGTACAGCGATGGTGCTGTTTATGCTTTGTTTCTTGTGGTTTAGTGACATAAAATGTTCGGATTCAAGGACATCAAGTAAATATGAGAATTAAGTCTCAAAACTCAAACCGCGGACGGAACCATTTAAATTCACCTTACTCACAATGTCTCCACCGGGTGGCGGCATTTCATCACTTTTTCAAACGTTGCAGCAAACGACTAGACAGAAAATGTAAAATAAAACGTGCATTTTAATGTGTATTTATCCCTTTTATTTTATTTGAGCGTGGAATAACATAGAAATAAAATGAAAATCGAGAAAAGCAGTGTTTATTTTCTGTTGTGGTGGCTCGTTTCGTGTACTCCCAACGAGTGGATTTAGGCGTGGTGAGTGGAGGGAGCTGAGTGATTGGGGGCGGCTGTTGTCCTCGGCCACTCCGCAGCTTCATATCCAGTTTTTCGGCTACAATGAAGCGAAGATGGACGCGAAAGGATAGAATAAACATGGAAACACCGTTTTTCTCCTCTTAACTTCATAGGGAGGGGTTTTTCCTCTCTCGTTTGGTTTATTTAAATTAAATAAAAGTTGGTGAGGATTTCTCTTTGTGTGGAGTGGAAGGGGAGAGACAGACGGAACCATGCTGGAGCCTAAAGGGTAGATTTCATTCATGAAGGAGTTCGTTAAAGTTTGTTCCAGAAGTCTTGGATCAGGAGGGAGGACGCAGGAGTCCAACAGGTGAATCTTTCACTCATTTGCTGCTTTAAGACTCTTCTAATGTGATTTTTTTTTAAAGGCTGATTAGTTCGGTTCATCCAGCGGAGAACAAAGGCTCGGTTTTGGTTGCATGTGTCAGGTTGTGTCCCGGGGATCCAGACCGGTTGAACCAGTTTTTCCTCTCCAGGTTGGGGAGTCGTTGGAAGAAGCCACCGCTTTTCGGATTGCTAAGTCCCAGACACGTCGGTAATAAAAGAGGAATTGAAAGAAAATTTAAACACAGAGGTGTTCGTGGGGGTTTTATGCCCTTTCTGAGTAATCCCGCGGCGTGGGGGAACCACAGCACGGAGGCGGTACATCACTGACGACAGCGCGGAGATTTCTGCCCCTCTAAAGGCCTCAAAAAACGGGCTGAGAACCAACCGACTCTCCGGAGCTGCTGTTAGCCCGTTTGGAAGGAAAAACATCGGCCGGAAAGAAGCCGACCTCAGGGCCAATATCCACTTTTTCGTGCCTGCTCAAGTCCCGGGTGTTTTATCCACGCATTACGGTGGTATAACAGGGGGAGGACCGTGATTTGCTTCGCCCAGCTGCCATGAGAGAAGCCCGGAGCTCTGTGGAAGAATGTGCCGCCTCCTCCCGGTGTTAGCTCCTCCGCGGCTCCATGTAAGACTCCACGCCTGGGTATCTGTTAGCTTTACAGCATTATATGATTTTATTTATTCATAATGAGGTATAAATATGTCCACAAACCCAGAGAAGAACAGATTAAAATCAGACAACAGGGAGAAAAACATCGCTTTGTGTCTCTGCTAGCCTCCGCTTCCAGCTGCCAGGCGCCGTTCCCAGCCAACACTTCCCCGTCATCCCGTCTTTCCTTCTGGTTTAACACTAATTTACTCCCCAGGGCCACCAGTAACAACATGCTCCTGGCCTCCGCTGTGGTGGTGTGGGAATGGCTCAACGAGCACGGCCGGTGGCGGCCCTACAGCCCCGCCGTCTCCCACCAGATCGAGGCGGCCATCCGGAGCAGCGACCCCCGCGGAGGGAGCGTGGTCCTCGGCCAGGTCGACAGCCGGCTCTCGCCGTACATCATCGACCTCCAGTCCATGCACCAGTTCAGACAAGACACAGGTGAGCCGGGAGATGATGAAGGTCTTATCTGGGGCTTGTTGATGCTGATCCAGATTATAGTGAAAGTTAACTCCAAAACGCAATATGTGTAAAATAAGTGGAGTTCTAAATCCAGTTGTTTTGCTCTGGGATCCAGATGTTGGCCAGATGTTGGCCTGCACATCATTTTAGGAGGAAGTCTGCAGTTTGAGAACCCCTAAATGACACTGTGTGTGTTTTTCATGGCATTAAACTTTGCATTTTTTGGATGTAAAATATTCAGCACACGCCCTTCATGCGTTACTGTTTTCGCTGGAACATCAGCTCTCAGCTCCATATGTTTGCATTGTTGGAGCACAGATTTAACACCAAGCTTTGAGTTTTCACATACGTTAGCAGTGATTTTTGGAAAGTAAATCCTGTAGATGTGTTTTCTCTCCAAACTCTGGATGTTCCCTGTTGACTTTTTACAGCTGTTTCTGGTCTGTCCTCCGTTGAGCAGAGCAGAAACATCAACATTTTACTCCACTTTATTTATCCCTAAAGGAAACTAAATGTTGTTGTAATTCATATCATGCACATATCTTCAAAGAGTGGTTGTGGATGGTGATTCTGTGGGCAGGAAGTATCTCCAGTAGCAGTCAGTCTTGCAATGAATCTGTAGAAGCCTCTGACTGAAGATGGTTACTGTATGACTTTCTCGTGACTGTCATGGTAAGCACTGCTAGTCCATCTCATTAGCTGTTGCTGCTTCTCTTGAACCCTGCCTGGCTGTGGTTCGGCAGACGTTGGAGTAGGGGATACCGTTCCTGTTCCTCATGATGGTTTGAACTTCTTCCTTCTCTCTCTGCTCTTTGGTTCTCTGAGATTTGGGGTCACACAGCTTTTAAGATGCTAATCAACATTTCTGATGATTTAAAGTAAGTTTTAACATTTAAATTTGTTTTTTAATTCTTTAAAGAATTTAAAAGGAGTATCCATTTCTAATTTGAATAAACACAAAGTAAAATAATAAGGATTTTTTTAAAGTACGTTTCTATCCATAAAGCATGTTAAAATAAAAGTAGTTACATCCATAAATCATGTGACCTACCTGCAGGATTTCACTCTCAGATATTCTGGTTTGATCAGCAGCCATACTCTCATATTTATAATGGAGATCAGAACCAAAAGTCTTAAGACAAATACAGTTAAATAATTGATCTGTGAGATTTGAGCCCTTTATAATTTGATTTATTTCCATAATTCATCAAAATGCTGACCTACAAAAAAACGCTAATCTGGATTTGTTAAGTAGAAAAGATTGTTTTATGGGCGTTCAACAAAAGCAGGTGGGATGAAAAAACAGCATGAATGTCTGAGGTTCTGGTTCATGAATCAGAATGAATCATAACAATATTCCCCTGGATGAACCGCTGCTTCCAGAGAGGCAGAGATATGATGGATAACATTGGACTTTTCTGACTACTAAAGTTGGCTAGTAGTAAAAAGACATGGAGGAAAATAATTCATGGTGCCGTCAGAGCACTTGGTCCAGATGTTCCAGGGAAACTGTGGTTCCAATTGACTTCAGTGTTTAAATGTTTGGTTCTGCTCAGTTCTCTGCTGCCATTCAGACACGTTGCATGACACGGACTCACTGTCTGTTGGACTCACTGTCTGTTGGACTCACTGTCTGTCGGACTCACTGCCTGTTGGACTCACTGTCTGTTGGACTCACTGTCTGTCGGACTCACTGCCTGTTGGACTCACTGTCTGTTGGACTCACTGCCTGTTGGACTCACTGTCTGTTGGACTCACTGCCTGTTGGACTCACTGTCTGTTGGACTCACTGCCT
>NW_015115994.1:19229-25285 GCF_001443285.1 Poecilia latipinna
TTGGACTCACTGTCTGTTGGACTCACTGCCTGTTGGACTCACTGTCTGTTGGACTCACTGCCTGTTGGACTCACTGCCTGTTGGACTCACTGCCTGTTGGACTCACTGCCTGTTGGACTCACTGCGTGACTCGGACTGCCTGACGGACTCACTGTCTGTTGGACTCACTGCCTGTTGGACTCGCTGTCTGTTGGACTCACTGCCTGTTGGACTCGCTGTCTGTTGGACTCGCTGTCTGTCGGACTCGCTGTCTGTCGGACTCACTGCCTGTTGGACTCACTGCCTGTTGGACTCACTGTCTGTTGGACTCACTGCCTGTTGGACTCGCTGTCTGTTGGACTCACTGTCTGTTGGACTCACTGCGTGACTCGGACTGCCTGACGGACTCGGCTCCAGCAGCGTGTTTCTCGCTGGTCTTTGCTCAGGGTGGAGAAGACGCAGCAGCGTGACGGACTGGTGCAGCTGCTGCAGACGAACATTTTTGCGCTCTTACGCCACAAACAGGCCGACAGCTGCAGACTCCTCCTGCAAAGAAAAGGCTCACAGATTCTGTGGGAAGAATGAAATATTTCACGGTCTAATGAGCACAGCCCCCCTCCTTCCTGAAGGCCTTTGGGTTTTGTTTTGAGATGGATCGACTCAGAAAGAAGTGAGATAATTCCCTCCATCGCTCTGCTCCTCTGTCAGGTTTGTTGTTGGTATTCAGACTCTAGAGTTGGGTGAGATACGAGATGCGCTCCTTGATTTTCTTTCTGGTTCATTTTAGTCATAGAATCCTGGAATTTCTCTGTCACATCTGGACTTAGATTTATGTTTTCTTTCTTTAACTCGCTACATTCTTCCAGATCTGCGTGTTGCTGCAGTGAGAGTGGAGGAAGCAGGCTGACAGCACGGCAGCCATCGTGTGTCTGGATGCCAGGAATGAGCCGCTTTGGTTTAAAACGCTGAATCTTTTCTCAAGAAAGCAGAGAAACTGCATTTATCAAAACTTCTTTTATTGTTTTTTATCCTTGGCGATGCTTTGCACTTTCTATTTTGTCATTCTGAAACTCCAAACGACTTTATAGGGATTTAAAGTGAAGAACAAACAAAATAGAGCAGAAATATGAAGAGGGACTTTGAGGATTGAAAGTTTTCACAGAGATAATCTGTTAACAGGAAAGCTGTCAGTCAAACCTCTAACCAATCTGACCTTCATGGGAAAGTATCTAGAAGAAAGCGAGAAGATGTTGTGGTCTGATCAGAGGAATCCAAACTGGAACTCCCTGCAGAACACCTCATGTGGAGCAAAATCAGCCTGAAAATGACGTTTCCACTGTGAAGCATGGTGGTGGCAGCATCATGCTGTGGGACAGGAGAGCAGGTCAGAGTTTTTCTCTGAATTTTTCTCTCAGTGAAACAATTAAACACTGAAGACATTTTTATTCCTGTGAGAATAAAAACCCAGATTTGGTGCTTCACTGTGGAACGTTTACTGACCCCTAAAAAAACGGTCAGTCCAGTGGAGCGGCTCAGATGAGGCGTTTAGGGTCCTGGGAGATCTGTGTGTTCCTCCAGATATTACAGCAGGTTTCCCTCAGACCAACTCGTCGTCACTTTCCTTTCTTTGGCTTTTTTATTCGGGCTCCAGCTGGGCCGGCTGGAGGAGACACATTCCCAGAGACACACAAAGCTGCGAGGCGTTGGGGTCATGGAGGGCGGGGCCGGGGGGCGGGGCCGGGTGGAGGGGGCGGGGGGCGCTCCCCAGAGACCAGGGGGTTCTCTGAGTGTGGTGACAAACAAAGGAATGGGAGTGCCATCAAAGATTTAAACTAACCCGTTTGGAGGACTAACTAACTTAAGCTAAACTAGCAGCTGCCTGTGTGCGTGTGTGTGTGTGTGTGTGTGTGTGTGTGTGTGTGTGTGTGTGTGTGTGTGTGTGTGTGTGTGCGCGTGTGTGTGTGTGTGCGTGTGCGCGTGTGTTTCCTTCTGGTAGCAGGAGGTGATCAGGTCGGCTGCTCTCCTGATGCGGCCGCAGGAAGCTGTTGAAGCTGACATGTTTCCTGAGTTTCCCGCCAGAGGAAAGCTGCTGTGTTTATTTGGATTTCCTTTCCTGTCTCCAAACAGCTGAGAAGGAAAAGCTAAGAATAACTCGGCGGCGTCCTCTGATGCTGCGATGGCGGCGCAACATGTCTGTCAGCACCAAATTACAGCTCCTAACGAGCCTCAGAGACGATCAGGAGGACGAGTGTGGTTCAGTAAGCGTGTCAATAAAAATAACCAGTCCAGTGAGCAAAATCCACAGAACCAAACCATGAACTGAGCCAGAGGTTCTCTGTTCATCAGGACTCAGACAGGAAGAAGCACGCACACCCCCAAATTGCACCCATGAACAGACAAACCAGTTTTGTCTGTTCATGGAAAATAAAGATTTTCACAACACACTTTAAATTAATCTTTCTACTGCTAACAAAACAATAACAATTCTTGGCAGCATATTTAATAATTCGGCTAAGACAGTGTTTATGAAAATATACAACTGAAACAAAATCTGTTTTTTATTAATCAGTTAATAATTGGATATCAGAAGGTGCTTTATAGGAGGGTTGTTGTCTTACAGAATCTGAACCTGGTGAAACTCAGTCTGGGTAGAACAGGTTTATAGACAGTTTTTATCTTAAATTCAAACTGTATTGATGTTTCTGTACAGCTCTGACTGTGTTGTTCTCTCAGCAAATGGCCCTTTTTATTCTTTTTTAGTATTCATTAAGTGTGTACTCTAGTAAAAGATTAATTGATTACGAAATGAGTCGATGATTATTTAAATATTGATTAATCCGATGGATAATTTCAGCCTTAGATCACAGAATGTGTCCAATACTTAAATAATGAGAACATTTACAAACTGCAATCTGTTTTCATGGCTTCTTCCTCTCAGAGCGGCACTTCAGCCCGTGTTCCTCTGACCGCCATCAGCTTCATCCAGGATCCCCTTGAGGTTTTTAGCTCTTGTTGTTCTGGGTCACATGTCAGAACGTCCTCTAATAATCCTAACTGACCTAAACAGGAAAAGTTTGGTTTGATGTGAAGTCGGACGATGAGAAAAACTCTGCTTGAGCTGTGAGAGACGGATGTGACATGAAACCAGGACTAAATTCTCACACAGCAGCGTTTACACACATTAAGTGGTTGTGTCTGTCTTCAGCCCATGTGGATTAGCTTCTCTTTCATGTAGCTCTTCCTTTGGTTCATCTGATCTCTCTCCCACTGCGCTTGTTTTTTTCCTGCGTTTTATTCTCACACTCTCTGAAGCTGAAAATTGAGTCTGAACCCAAAACTCAAGGGAGCCGACTTTTTCAAGGTGGGACAAAGACAAAGAGACACACGCAGAGTTGAAGGCAGCGAGAGTCAGCGCAAAGTCAAAAGTAGTCGAGGGGTGAAAATGTGAGGGAGAGGGCGGAGACGGAAAAACTCTGCTTTATGATGAATGAATAAAACCCCCAGAGGTCAGAGGTCAGACCACTGCTACTGCCTGGGAAGTTGTTCTGAAACTCTGCGTGTCGGGTTACTGGAGAGGGAGGGCGGGTCACATGATCAGAACCAGCAACCAGAGCATGATGGAGTCAGAATAATCTAAATACTCAACATCAGCAGCGGGACAATCAGAAGGTAGATGGTGATGATGATGATGATGATGATGGTGGGTTTCTCTCTGCTCCGGTTCATTTCTGACAGTAACTTTATAGAAAGTCTTCATATTCATGTCATTGTTGTCTCTGTTTCTAAATGTGTTCAGTTTCCATGAACTCAGATCTGATCTAAAGCTAAAACAATTAATCCGATGGTAACACTTTATTTGAAGGGGGTTGAATAAGACTGTCATGACACTGTCATAAACATGTCATAACACCTGTCATGAACATGACATTACTTGACATTAACCAGGAAATCATTACTGTTATAAATTTGTTATAAAAGTATTACTGATTTCACTTTAAAAATCAGGTAACTTTATGTTATTAAAGGTAAAGTTTAAACAGTAATGATTTCCTGGTTAATGTCAAGTTGTCATAAAGACATTTTGAATAATGTCAACTTTGTATTAAAAGTGTCATAATTTACCGAATGAAGCTTTATGACAACAGTCATAAATATTCATGAAGGCTTATTGATGTTCATGACAGGTGTTATGACATGTTTATGACAGTGTCATGACAGTCTTATTCAACCCCCTTCAAATAAAGTGTTACCATCGGATTAATTGCAATGAACTGATTAGTGAAATAATCAACTAATTTATTAATCAATAAAACAATATCATAAACTGAGCAGCAATCAAGCCAAAGCTGTTCAACATATCCATATTTTGCATTCACGTTTTCTGTAGATTTGCTCGGCCCAAAGATGCTAAACTTTATTTAGCACCTTTTACCTTCCAGTTATTGATCAGTTAATATAAAAGTAATCCTCAGATCAGCTCTACACCGTACTGAGGTTCAGCCTGAACTTTCACTTGTTTTTACTAAAGCTATGCTGCCCTGATTAGTGAATGCATAAACATCTGCTCTAGTAACTGACCTAATTCAACAGAGGTCCAGTCAACTGGTGCTTGTAGTCTCACACTGAGTGAAACAGAGATTTGTTTGTATTAAATTCATTTGTGGCAGTAACAGAAAGGGAATGAATAGTTTTCTGTTCACTGTAAAGCCAAACTCTTCTTCATTTGATTGATCAGCTGAACGTCTGGCCCGACTGAAACTTGGTGCCAAGGCAGAACCGGCTTGTTTCTAAGGAAAAGCTTTAAACAAGAGTTTTTGTCAGAACTCGTCTTCCTTATTCCAGGAACTCAGCCTGTTGTCAGTTGTGTTTCTGTGTCTCTGCTGAACGATGATCCCACTTCCTGTTTGCTGCCTCAACTCTGCTGATCCAGCTGAAAATGTGCCACAGATTGCCCTTTGACCTTCTGCAGTGGGCAGATTGTAGCCCTGGAGCTTCATTAAGGCTCGTTTGCTTCATGAGTTTTGTCGTTTCAGTCCGCGCTGCCTCAGCGCTCTGCAGCACCAGGCCGTCAGGAGCCTTTTGAAGACCGGAAAGGTCAGACTGCAGGTCAACCGCTGCACTTAGTGTTGCTGAAATTAGCGATTAGTGAGAGAAAGTTGAGCCGCGAGGGAGAAAAGTCACAAGTCATGCAGTCACAATATTTTAGAGTGAAGAAGAAGAAGCCTGGAGAACTGAAGGCGGTTTCTCCTCAATGTTCAGCTGGTTCCACTTTTTATCCCTGAACTCCTGAAATGGAGGGAAAACATTGAAGTGGGAGATTCTTCCAGAGAGAAACGGGACAGCTGTTTGCCTGCTGGTCACTCTGCAGATGTGTGTGTGTGTGTGTGTGTGTGTGTGAAGGGAGGGGTCAGAGAACAATGAGGGCCAGATGGTCCTCCTCCTCCTCCTCTTCGTCCCGCTCCAGGCCGCTCTTCACCTCCATCAGGTCTCACAGAAATGAAGTTAATATTCAGAGAAGTGCATGTTAGTGTCAGGCAACATGGACATAAACGTTTAGCACCATACTTTGTAGTATTTTTCTATTCACATCAATAAGAAAATGATGATCAATGAAGATTTCAAACAGCCTCAGGCTATTTTAGAGGAAGCATGTCTGGGGCTGCATATCGGTCTAGTCAAAGCCTGACACAATAATTACGTAAAAACAATTTAAAAATAATGTATAGCTGCTTACAATCATTTTTAAAAATATTTATTTCTTCTTTCATCATTAGAGTGGTAAAAACAACAGAAAAAGTAACAATCATAACCTTTGGGTTTTAGAGTATTTATGTGTTATAATTTACAGTTTATTGTTAGTTATTGGTATGATAACTGCCCTGGTCCAGGGGTGTCCAAGCTGCGGCCCAGGGCATAATTGCTGCCCTTGGACTGATTTTATGTGGCCCTGCATGAAATTCATGAATAGTTCATATTTAAAGCAGGAGGCTGAAGTAAAAATGTATTTTTAATTTGGATCAAACTATTAATTATTACCAACCAGCTTAAAGTTTATTTATAAACTTCTGAAACCCTGT
>NW_015115994.1:30569-33425 GCF_001443285.1 Poecilia latipinna
ACCAACAAACCCCACATCACCAACAAACCCCACATCACCAACAAACCCCACATCACCAACAAACCCCACATCACCAACAAACGCCACATGACCAACAAACCCCACATCACCAACAAACCCCACATCACCAACAAACGCCACATGACCAACAAACCCCACATCACCAAGCTCCTCCCCCAGCAGAAACACACACAGGGCAGCAGGGTGGTTATAACCGGTTCTTAGTTTCAGCCCACGTATCAAACGATACGGACGATGAAGTCGATCATTCAGAGTCGTCAGCTGCTGATGAACATTTGATGTTCTGCTGGGTTCTTTGGATCTTTATCTTCTGTTCTTGCGGGTCAAACCGAGTCGCAGCGTTCGGTTCTGCACTCCGTCGTTCTCTTCATGTCCTCATGATCACGTCTTTCTGCTGCCGGCTGATCAGCCCGTTGCCTTGGAGACGGGTTTAGTTTCTGGCTGGTTGAACCGCCGTCCTGCCGCCGGCGCGGCACAGAGAGCCATTGTTCCGTTGGTTTATTGGGGTTTAGGGATATTTATTGGCTTGTTTTTGGATTATTTATTTGGGCCTGAATGTGAAACACCAGAATAAAGCTGAACAGATGAAAGTCCTGCTTTAAAATGTGATCTCAGAATGACTGCATGGCGCTGGGAGGGCGTTTTCCCTTCAGTCCAAGTATGTTAATGAAAGTCATGCATGCAGCCTCAGAGGACACGACTTGGGACAAATACTGACATCTCTGACAGAGAAGTCAGGATTTCGTGTCTCAGAAATCCTTCTGCATTTCTGAGACACAAAACCTAAAAAATATTCATTTGTAGCAGAAATCTGATCTGTGGGTCTGAACAGTCCCAGCAGAACTCAGAGGAAAACCCAAAGAAAGGTTTCTCTGAAGTCCTGACGCCATCACTGGATGAAGCAACATCAGGAACGTTATTTCCTTTTTTCTGTTCCAGGAACCATCCGTCCGGTCCGGAGGACCTTCTACGACCCGGTCTCCGCCCCGGGTCAGGGCTGGCAGTGGGAGTGGGAGAACGACGCGGGAACATGGACGCCGTACGACATGGAGGTGGCCATCGCCATCGAAAGCGCCCACAGCCGCCAGCAGACCTGCCTGGACCTGACGCCGCTCGGCTTCTGCTACCTCATCGACTTTAAGAACATGACACAGGTCAGCATACAGGAAGTGTTGCTAGGCTACAGAACGCAGGTTGGATCAGCTGACAGGAAGTGTTGCTAGGCTACAGAACGCAGGTTGGATCAGCTGACAGAAAGTGTTGGAAGTGTCCTGTTCATTGAACAGAGCAGTGATTTGGACTCAGATTCTAATAAATATCTTGCGCAGCAGGTTGGATAAAAGCTCAGATTACAGGAAATGATTTTTTTTTTTAATACAGAAATCTGGTTCTGGTGGATCTCTGATGTTCTGAATATCTCTGTGTTTCACACATCCAAACTCTTTGATGGACTTTCCTTAACAATCCTCACAAGGCTGCATTAACTAAAGTTTTTCCTTCCACTCAACTTTCCAGTGATATTCTAGGATCCAACAAAGGCAGTTATTTAAGAATCTGAATTAAATTATTGAAATTAAATTTTGTTTTGTTCTGACCCACAGGTGAACCGGCAGAGCCAGCGGTGCCGGCGGATCCAGAGGCGCGCCGACCTGGCCTACCCGCTGGTGTCCGGCCCGCTGCCCGTCCCCAAAGGAGGCGCGGTGGGAGGAGGGGGGGGCCTGACGGGGGCCCTGCTGGGCGTCGGGGTGTCAGGGGCCAGCATGGGGGTGGGAGGCCCCGTCACCTCTAATGGCGGCCTGCCGGTTCTGGGTCTGGGCCAGCCGTGTTCCTGCCAGCAGTGCATGCTGGTCCTGAGCGTGAAGACCGGTGCAGGAGGCCCTGGAGGACCAGGAGGCGGCGCAGCGGCCATCCAGACTCTGAACAGGCGCGCTCTAACCATGCAGCGCCCCAAGATCTCCGCCCCCCCCACTGCGCGCCCCCTCAGCCCGTCTAAGTCGGCCACCCTGGGGCGGGGCCTGCAGCAGAGCCCCGCCTACTACCAGACGCTGCCGCACGGCCTGGCCATCACCAAGAACACGGCGTCGCCACGGAGGAACGCCCAGCTGTTCGCCCAGTCGCTGGCCGCCCTCACCGCCGGCGCCTCCTCCATGGGTCTCTCAGCATCTTCCAGCAGGCCGCCGCCACCGGCACTGCCGCCGCCGCAGCCACCCACCTCCAACCAGAACCCGCCCTCCATTCCGCCCAAGCTCTCCTCCTCCTCTTCCTCAGCCACAGAACCGGTACCGACTGCCACGCTGATAACCCCCGCCAGCGCCGTCACCACACCCCCCTCCCCGGTGCCGTCTCCGTCGCCCGTGGTGATGAAGCCGCAACGCACGCCATCGTCGACGTCGGCGTGCCACGCCCCCTTACCGCAGCGGTCCAGCTTGGCCGGGCTGAGCAGGCCGGCGCTGCAGAGGATCGCCATGGCGCAGTCCAGAGCGCTTATAGCCTCAGGGTGAGTCAGAACAGAGGAGAAACAAAGGCAACAGAACAAGAGCAGCAAGAATAAACACTGCAGTCTTACTCCAGACCACCAGGGGGAGTCAGAACCAAACCAAATGAGCTCAGACTGTCACCACAGACAGATGTCATGATTTAACGTAATGACCAAAAGTTGGAAAAAAAATTGTTTTCAGGCACGCAGTCTTTTACAATATAACAGAAGAGCAGCATATTTGTGTAAGTCAGAGGTTCCCAAACTGTGGGGCATTGCAGGGGGGGCGCGGGAAGCCGTCTTGATGAAAAAAAACAAAAAACAAAACATGAACACTGTATGCGCTGGGTTTTTACCTT
>NW_015115994.1:38143-49331 GCF_001443285.1 Poecilia latipinna
AAGGAGCTGTGTGTGTGTGTGTGTGTGTGTGTGTGTGTGTGTGTGTGTGAGAGAGAGAGAGAGAGAGTGTGTGGGGCTAGGCCCAACCAGGTGTTTCAACAGCTCGGTGGAGATTAAAAGGTTTCTCAGTCGTGACAGAATCAAAGTAACTCTCCAGGCTTGTTTCTGATGAGGGACCAGCACTATAAGACGATGTAAAGCTGAGAACTGTTGGTTTTACCTGATTCTGGTCCTTTAACATAAAGGAGCTGATGAACCTGAGCAGTTATTGCATCATCCAGATTGTTCCTCTCACAACATGTCAGTTGTGCCTCAGCATGTCCTGATCAGCAGCCAGACATGCTCCTGCTGCAGGCCGGCCCCAACATGCAGCTGTGCTCCTCTGATGGTTCCGGTCGGGTCCAGACGACCCGGATGCTTCCAGCTGCAGTGAAGTGGCTCGGCTGGAGCAGTCTGGTTCTGAACCACGGCTCCAGGCAGCTGCAGCTTCCCTGGTCATGTAACCGCTAAACCGGATTTCTCTGAGTCTGTGTAGGATCTGTGCAGCAGAGTTCAAAGGTCAGGACCTCCTCCAGAACCTCAGATCTGTTATGGATCCATGAGGAACGTCAGGATGTGTCCTGAGTTCCTTTCTGTTGAAACTTTGATGTCTCATTTGTGATGCTAGTGGGACGAAGATGATCATTATTTTAAAATGACTTCATCATGACTCCTCACAGACTCCTTGTGCTTTGTTCTGATGTTTACCGCTAACCTGGAGGCTTGATGCACAGACTC
Source organism: Poecilia latipinna (assembly GCF_001443285.1). NCBI lineage: Eukaryota > Metazoa > Chordata > Actinopteri > Cyprinodontiformes > Poeciliidae > Poecilia > Poecilia latipinna. The sequence goes on from NW_015115994.1 coordinate 38,921, forward strand.
CATGTTTAGCACCACCTACAGGTTTGGAGGAGTAGAATGAGCATTTTTTAGCTCTGCCTCAGAACTTCACCATCAGGAGGTCCTGACGTAACGACGTGGCTCCTCAGTCTGGATCGGTCCAATCGAAACCAGCTGGACTAGTCGGCTGTTCCAGTCAGCAACCAGCTGAGAGTGGAAACAGGTCACCGACTCAGATCCACTTCCTGATCAGTTTTCTGGTGAAATTCCACTCATGACGTGATGCGTTTTGAGTTCCATCTTTGGTATAGTCAAAGCGCAGTCAGACAGTCAGTAGGGTGCAGCTTTTATTTTTCTAACAGGGCCTCTTCTTCCTCCTCCTTCTCCTGTTTTTCCTCCTGGCTCCTCTCAGCCGCCGGGGCCCCTCGGAGCCCCTCGGAGCCCCATTGTTGGTCTCCACGGTAACCTTTGTTGGCTGGCCAGCCCTGGGACACATTAGCAGCACAATGCCCGCCCCCCCTCCAGCCCTGCTTTATATTCTGTCCCTACTCTTCCTCTCCTGTCTGCGTCCTGAAAACACGTCTCTATTGGTCGTCTTCCTTTTCCTTCCTCAGACGATTTTCCAGGCTGATGCGTCACATTTGATCGACTTCATAAAACGTGTAAAGCAGCGATGGATAAGATACAAGGTCCCGGGTTGGAATCCCGATCTGGGAGTCTTTCTGCATGCTCCCTGTGGATGTGTGGGTTTTTTCTGGGTTCTCTCTGGGTTCTCTCTGGGTTCTCTCTGGGTTTTCTCTGGATTTTCTCTGGGTTCTCTCTGGGTTTTTTCTGGGTTCTCTCTGGGTTTTCTCTGGGTTTTTTCTGGGTTTTTTCTGGGTTCTCTGGGTTCTCTCTGGGTTTTTTCTGGGTTCTCTCTGGGTTTTCTCTGGATTTTCTCTGGGTTTTCTCTGGGTTCTCTCTGGGTTTTTTCTGGGTTCTCTCTGGGTACTCCAGCTCCCCCCGCCTGTCCAAAAACATGGCTGCTAAGTTAATCAGTCTGTCCAAATTGTTCTTTGGTCGAACTGACTCCTTTGATGGACTGGTGACCTGTTGACCCCAACACCTCGCCCCGTTAGGATTTTCTCTAATTAAAACCAGATCAAATGTACTCATACACCCTGTCCCTGGTGCGTCTTTAAAGCTGCAGTTTAATTATTCTAGAACAATCCTTACAGGAGATGGACCAATAACCAATTAATATATTCAAAGCCAAAGCAGCACAAACGTTTTCCACCAGTTTTGTCTGACTTGAAGAAGGTGGGGGGGAGACCAGCGATACATGAGGAATCGATTTTATCCACTGATCTTATCTACTTGCACGTGCGGTTAACAATATTCACCCCAATGTTGCAAACCTAGTGACTTTGTTGTTATATTCAGCAACTTTTCAGACAAAACATAAATCAGTATTGAGTTTGATTAAAGCAAACTAAGCAGGCCTGGTGTGAATGGAAACATGACCAGTTATTGTTGGATACATGCGCTCTGATCAGCCTCACTGCGTTCGGCACATAAGCTGCAATCAGCAGCAGAGATGATGTGCAGTTTATGGGCAAGAAGAGGAAAACATGAGGATGTTTGATGACCTGTGATGATTCAGAGCATTGGCGATGATTTTCAGACTGTTAACGGCTGAAGTTGATGAAAATGTTTCAATCATTCTTTTCATTTTCTTTGCTTGTCCGCGTTAAATCCTCTGATTATCTGAGCAGCCTGGCCCACGGCCAATCAGAGGAGAGTTTCCATCATTCTCTGCCTCTGATTGGTTTAGACTTTCAGGAGACTTTCAAACATTTTTTCCCCTCCTGTGTCGTATTTAGCATCAGGTTTCACTGTAGATCCCAGAATGGATCAGATTTTAGATAAAGATGCAACATTAGTTCAAACCTCAGCCATGAATCACTTTGTCCTAGTGTAGTCCAGAAGGTGAAAAGGTCTGGTCTGTTAAACGTCCCTCAGCAGTCAGCATGGACACACACACACACACACACACACACACACACACACACACACCTTGTTGAGGCGTGTGTGTGAAATGGGACAGGGACTGGAATAATTTCTGGGTTACAGAGTATAGACAGTGTTTCTGTTCTACTCAGCATCACTGCTCAAACACACACACACACACACACACACACACACACACCCCGCTGACATGCCAGGGGTGGGGAGGGGTCGTATAAAGGGGGATGTAAATATATGTAGGAGACGGGGGAGGGGAAAAGAAACGAGTCAGAAAACTGTCAATGATTGATGGTGATGTGGAGTAAGAGATCAGGCCAACTGCAGAGAAACACACACACACACACACAGAGCTGTGAAGGCATTTAACACACATTGTCCTCTGCTCTCACACACACTGTAGAAGTAAATATTGGCCTGGGGCGAACGATGTGTGTTTTCAGCTCTGCGGAGGGGGATGATGGGGCGTGGGAACATGGACACCTGTTGGTTCTGCAACAGGCTGCAGCTTTAGGCCAGTAGGGGGAGCGGTAGCTGCAGAGAGGGTCGGTTCTGGTCCGCTAATCATCCATTAATGAGAAGAGTCAGAGTGGATCTGGGTCCGAACCAGAACCCAGAGTTACTGCTGCTCCAGCTGCTGGGGCAGAACCCAGACGGTGTCTAAGTCCAAACGCAGCCCAGTGCTTCATCCTGATCCGGTTCAGAGCTGCAGAACCTCCAGAAAACGTTCTGAAGGAAGCTTTCAGAGTTTCTCTGCTTCTGCACAGCAGAACTGATCAGACGAAGTCCCAACATCCCTCAGTAAGCATCGCCTCGCCCACAGGAAACCGTGTGTGTGTGTGTGTGTGTGTGTGTGTGTGTGTGTGTGTGTGTGTGTGTGTGTGTGTGTAGGTGTGTGTGTGTTATTGTCTGGTGCCTAAAGGAGTCCAGCTGATGTCCATCTGGACTCCAGGAATCGGAGCAGCAGCTCCTGGGAGGAGGAGGAGTGTGAACTGAGGGGGAGAGAGAGGGGTGTGTGTGCCTGGGGAGCGGATTTGGATGGTCGAGGGTCCTTCATGTCCATCTCCCTCTGAACGTCCTTTATGATGTGCTAATGAAGCACAGAGGCAATGAGAGATAAACAGAGAATCTACAAGAACGCAGCAGCTTGACCCGGTCCAGTAGCCTGGAGTCCAGATATGACCCAACACACTCACTCCTGTAGATCTGTGGCGTAGGTTGTGGAGTGATCTGTGCAGTGATCCACACAGGGTGATCCACACAGTGATCCACACAGGGTGATCCACACAGTGATCCACACAGTGTGATCCACACAGTGATCCACACAGTGTGATCCACACAGTGTGATCCACACAGTGATCCACACAGTGTGATCCACACAGTGTGATCCACACAGGGTGATCCACACAGTGATCCACACAGTGTGATCCACACAGTGTGATCCACAGTGTGATCCACACAGTGTGATCCACAGTGTGATCCACACAGTGATCCACAGCGTGTCTGTGTGCTACGTGCGCTCTGGCTGCTCTCTGAGGATGATGACGGTGTTGCTGACGGATCAGGTAATCCTCTGGCTGACGTCCGTCTCTGAGCCGATGGAAACTCCCAGGATTAGCTCTGAAAACGCCTCTGGAAGTCGCTCTCATCAGACGAGTGAGCGGTTCTGTTTCCGTGGTGATCGGTCCGGTTGACCCGGTTGCTTCTGGCTCACCGCCTGTTGAACCGGGTTTTAGATGTTGGGAATGACGGTCATCAGAGTTTGTCTGTGAGTTTCCTCTGGACTCCACCAGCCTGGGAGCAGTGGGAATGCTCCTCACTAACCGCCGTGTGTTTTCTCCCGCAGCGTTCCCACCGTCCCGGTGAAGAACCTGAACGGGTCCAGCCCGGTCCACCCCGCGCTGGCCGGTAAGAACCAGCAGCTGGTTTCATCGGATCGCAGAGCGAGCCGAGGGCCGGATCCCACCCGCTCTGCTCTCTGTTCCAGGGATCACCGGGATCCTGATGAGCGCCGCGGCGCTGCCCGTGTGCCTGACCCGGCCGCCCAAGCTGGTGCTGCACCCCCCACCCATCAGCAAGAGCGACATCAAGCCGGTACCGGGCTTCAACCACTCCTGCAGGAAGACCACCAAGAAGCAGGTCCGCAAAGGTAAGCTCCAACCTGGCAACCGCTTCTCAGGTCGTCATCATCATCATCATGTGCTTCAAATGTTTTCTGTCGTCATCTGAACTTTCTGGTGGAAACTAGGCATTTCAATGGAAAATTGAGTGGAAGGAAAACTGTTAGAAAAGTTTGAAGGTTTCTTTAACTGAAAGTCGTAATCATTGAAATGAACAGAAAAACTTGTATATAATCTATATAATATAACATAAAAGTAGGCAGATCAATAATATCAATATCAAGTTGATATCAGTATCAGATCGATAATAGTGTGGTAAAAGCCATACTTTAGTTTCAGATTCCCTCTTAATTTTGTTTTATTTTGGTATTATAGTTTCTCAACTCTTCCCCCAAAAAGATTTTGTTTCAGTTTTCTCTCAAATGATAATTTTGTTTGCAGTTTGTTCATTTAGGAAAATATACACAAATATTATGTTTTTTAAATATTTTGTTAGAAGTATCAGTATCAGTCTGTTGCCAAAAATATTCTGTATTGCTCTCTGATATAAAACTCTCTGTGTGTAAAGAGCCTAAACGGATGTTTCATGGAATTAAATTTGTAAAATTAATGAATTTGTTGATGATACTGTGATTTAGTGAGCTGTGTTGATATTTCTGTTGAAGTCTGTTGAAATATCAATCTTTTCAAATCCTCTGCATTAAATTATGTGAAATCTGTAAAAAAGCTTGATTTACACTTTCCCTCTTCATTTCTTGTGTTTCTGCAGGTAAAACTCCAGAGGAGGTTGTGAAGAAATACCTGCAGAAAGTAAAAAGTCCTCCAGAGGAGGTGAGTCCTGCCTCTGACTGTCACTGCTGATGAATCTGTGAAGATACTGCAGACTAACGTTGGTTCTGTGGGTCTCTTCCAGGACTGCACCATCTGCATGGAGCCACTTGGGGGCCCGTCCGGGTACAAAGGTCCGGGCGTTGGACCCGTCTCCAAGGCAGAGTCGGTGGGTCGCCTCACCCAGTGCGGACACCAGTACCACTTCCAGTGTCTGGTGGCGATGTACAACAATGGCAACAAGGACGGCAGGTCGGTCCAGTACCAGACCCAGAACCAGGCCCAGAAACAAGCCTAAGGTCTCTGAGAGGGAAAATAACCCGACTTCCTGTCTCAGCCTCCAGTGTCCCACCTGTAAGACCATCTACGGCGTGAAGACTGGCAACCAGCCAGCCGGGAAGATGGAGTACCACGTCATCCCCCACTCCTTACCGGGTCACCCCGACTGCAAGAGCATCCGCATCATCTACAACATACCGCCAGGGATTCAGGTACCGACCCGCGGCGCACTCCGCTTGCTGACGTGCTGCCATCAGACACTAACAGGAAGCTTTTCCTCCAGGGACCAGAGCACCCGAACCCGGGGAAGCCCTTCACTGCCAGAGGCTTCCCGCGACACTGCTACCTCCCAGACAGCGAGAAGGGGCGCAAGGTAACAACGCCTGCAACATTTATTTACACTGGCACTTATGATGCGCTACCATGGAAACAAAGCTGCTGATTAGCCTATCAAAAGATCAGAGAGAAAAGAAAGATCATCCCCTACTCTAACGTTTCAAACCAAACAGCCAGAAAGAGATTTAAGGAGGAACAGCAGAAGGAAAGGCGGTGGATTAGCGGAGCTAGCTAACAGCTGATGATGTCATCCAGGACATGTTGCTGTGGGATATCTGCTCTGCTGCCTGGATACTGAGCTGTTAGCATGATATGAGGGTCATGTTAGCGACAGTCTTCAGTCAGAGGCCTCTTCAGATTGGCTGTAAGACTGACTGCAGAGAAACTCGGATGACTTCCAACAACATTTAGTTTCCCTTTGGAACAAATAAAGTTTTTCATTAAATGTTAAATGTGGGTCCAAACTGGGTCGTCAGCAGAACCATGATCCAAACACAGCAGCAAATTAACAACCAAACAACAGAAAGACGGAAGAATCGAAGAATCTCCAGATTGCAGATTGAAAAACGAGGCAGTAACGGCGGTTCTGCTGACGCGGCTTCTCTCCGACCCGTCTGCAGGTTCTGAGGCTGCTGCTGGTGGCGTGGGACCGCCGGCTGATCTTCTCCGTCGGAACGTCCAGCACCACGGGAGAATCCGACACCGTCATCTGGAACGAGGTGCGGAGTCCGCTCAAACCTCCAAGCTAACCATGCTAACCATGCTAACCACGCTAACAACGGGATGTTTCTTCACTTTCAGGTCCACCACAAGACTGAGTTCGGGTCCAACCTGACGGGCCACGGATTCCCCGACCCGGGTCACCTGGACAACGTGTTGGAGGAGCTCCGAGCTCAGGGCATCACAGAGGAAGATGCACTGGTAGAGAAGTGAGAGAGGAAGAGGAGGAAGACTCTCTGCCAGCACTTAGGAGGAGATGAGGAGGACAGCGACCGAGTTCTTCAGACTATGACGCTGGCTTAGCCTTTCAATGCAAGTTTCTCCAAATTTTTTAAACCAGCGCATCAAACGAGTAGTTGAGGGGAGGAAGAGGAGGAGAAAGAGAAGGAAGACGAAGCTTGTGGGTCTAGGTACTAAACAAGAGTGAGAATGAATGGGTACTAACATCTAGAACAGGAACAAGTTAACTTTACTGAATGAACGAATAAAAAGTTGGTAAAATGCAGCAAAAACTGGAAGGAAGAAGACGGAGGAAGAAGAGGAGAGAGGGAGGAAGAGGAGGGAAGGTTGAGGAGGAGGAAGAGAGAGAAGGTGTATGAATGTAGTTTAGGATAGCAGTAGAGTGAAATAACTTGTGTGGTACGTTCAGGTGCTAGAGGGACCAACAGATGGGCTGGCTTTGTTAAGCTGTGGTGAGGTGGCGCCCCCTGGTGGGCAGCTGGAGCAAAGCGGTCCTCACCGTTTCCTCATCACTTCATTCTTCGCTTTGAGTCAGATCCTGCAGCGCCATGTTCATGATTGTTCTGTGAAGATCCGGAAGAACCGAGCCTCCGGGTCGCAACTGCGTTTATGTTTTTATTGTTCTTAGTCATATCAGTCGGTACCGGCGTTCGCTGTTTTGTCCTGACTGTCATTGAATGCTTCGTCCTGTTGAGGTGAACTCAACCAAACCTGGCGGTGCGTTCACTGCCAGGTTAGGAGGTTCCAAATGGTTCTGTTAGCATTCAATGTCAGAACTTTACTCATGTTTGATTGTTTACTACAGAAATTTAAAGTATATTTTCATCCAGTAGCTGCTTTTCTCCATTACAAAAAGTAAACTAAAGATGTTCTGACATTTTTCTATAGATTATGACCTTATTTGGCAACTGAACAAGTGTGAAGCTTTTAATTTTATCTTTTTTGGTGAAGATAAAATATTTACCTGTTCATCAGAGTAAAGATCAAAAATGGTACGATAGAAATTCAGACTCTTTTCCTCTGAGGTACATTGAACGCAGCTTTGTATCAACAGATAGTGTACTGCTTCTGATTGGCTGCCATGTTTTAAGCTCGACCAATGAGAACACTTGTAGATGCACTTTTTATCCCAGCTGTTGGAACCTGTGAGGTTCTGTTAATGACCAGGTCAGAAGAATCCGGGTTATATTTGGGTATCACCATCATCATCATCATCATCTTCTACCTGATGCTGGTTGTCCTAATGATGGTACTCCCTCCACTCTTAACGTCTTTATTACATTTTTTAGCTACATATTTGCTTTTAGTAGCATTTTATTGACACTATTATAGAATAAATTGCCTTTTTTCTTATTTTGTACATTTATCTTGTATTAATTATCCTGTTTTTTATGTTACCTTTTGTTTACGAAGACAGTATTATTAAATACGCCGTCTTTTGTTGTTCTCTGTACAGAAATGAAGCTGATTTGCATCTTTTCTTTGGAAAAGGAATTTCATGGTAGACTTTTATCTGAGTGTGACTTGTAATACATTTTTCTAACTGAAAGCTGCAGCTGTGTATTCATGCTGTCAGTGTCTGTCATGATGCTGGAAGCATTTAAACTTGGTCTTAAAAACTTTTCCAGAATCACCTCCATTTGTCATAAATGTTTTCCTGTTCTTTGGCTCAGACAACACGACGTTTCCTTCTGAGCGTGTGCAGCGTGAGGCCAGATGGGATTCATACGGAAGAAGATTACAGCCTCTGGAAAAACACATAATTTACTTTTTTTCTCAGAAGTCCAACTATAAACTCAGAATTCTGTTTAATTTAGACTTTAAACTTGTCTTTAATTTTAGGATTCTTATTGTAATCTCAGAATTTGGGGAAAACATTCTCAGCATTCTGGGGTGAATTTCATAATTGTGTTTTTATTTTTCAGTGGCCCTAATCTTCTTCTGTAACTTCACGGTGTGATTTACTTTTTAATTTGTTTAAACCACCATCATGCCTCATCCCCACTGAACTCTCCTCACCAGTAAATGTGTGGATTACTATCGGCCCACCGGTGGCATCTTGTAGTGGAAGGAGAGACGTGATCATGGGTGCTGATTTGAAAGCATGAAAACATGTTAAACAACAAAAAAAAGTGTAAATATGGCATAAATAATTGCTGGAGTATGAATGATTAATACAATAAGAAAAATAAAGAATGAATGAAATTTAAACTTCTGTGTCCTGTCATCTATCGATACCGTGGAATAAAAGTAAAACTAAACTGAAAACGTATAAGACGCTGAACTGAGGACTGAGCTGCCCTGTGAAATACGTCACAGTGTGCTGACGACAGTAAGCTACCTTCGATAGCTCAGTTGGTAGAGCGGAGGACTGTAGAGGCGTCTGCCAGTTATCCTTAGGTCGCTGGTTCGAATCCGGCTCGAAGGAGGCAACTCTTTTGTCATTTGTTGTGAAAACGACTGCAGCATGCAATGCAAGCTATCCTCGGAGTTATTCGCGTTTCAGGCAGTCTGGTTTTGCTATATACTTTTATTATTGCTTATTTATTTCTTATTATTGGAGCCTTGCTACGACATTTCTTTCAATTTGTACATTTTTAAATGTACAATTGAATGACAATACACTGTCTATGTCTAAAAATGAAGCACAACAACGAACTGTTCATGGAAAAGTGCTGGAAAGAAACATTTTTTTAAAGCACAGAACAATGGATTAATTTGTTTAAATGCTTTCCTGTCAGTACGGTGATCTATGTTCGCTACGGGGGAAAAAAATAAAAATCGGAGAAGTCATGTAAGTTTTGCAAAATGTATGTAATATCAATGTATGTATGATCTCCTGATAAACTAATTAAATAAATAAATAAATAAATGCTTTCTTTATGCTGCTCGTTTTAAGGAGGGTTAAGAAGAAACGCTGAAAATGGCTAAAGGAACTTCCGATGATTTCCTCACCACTTAGACAGAAAACAACTGTTCCCTGACCGGGAATCGAACCCGGGCCGCGGCGGTGAGAGCGCCGAATCCTAACCACTAGACCACCAGGGAGCGCTTAACGAACCGTTACGTCATCGAAATTTATAGTGGAGTGAGTCAATGTTCAATGGACGATGATTGAGTTTTCCTCAATATATACCAGCTGTAGTGCAGCTAAACCTTGGAGATCTGCATCCAAACCATCTTTTACCGCACATTCACCACCGCTGCTGTCCACCGGGTCGGCGGTTATATTCCCGGGCGTCTCCTCCTTCAGTCCTGGAGCGTCCTTCGCCCAAATCGCTCAGGTATCCGGTCCGGTCCTTGCCCCGTGTGGCCTTTATTTTACATCCAGAGGTCCTTTTTATTCCTGCAGCCGTGAGTCAAGCATTCCCCCTACAGCCCAAGATAATGTTTCTCCGGTTAAAATTCTGGAGCTGCACCGGTCCGACGTTCAGCGTCTCCTCACACCGCGCACCTGCCCCCCCTCCTGTCACACCTGTGTCTCTGTTTAGAAGTTCGGGTAAAAGTTGTGACCCAGATATTTTACCCCGTGGACTTTTACAAACAAAATAAATACATAAAAGACATCCTTGTGCGTATACTAATACAAACAATTTATTTGTATTTTATTGATCTACGTTTTATTCTCTGTAGTTAACTCTTTTTCCCCCAGAGGATACTTTATTTTATTGTGATGTCACAAGCTTCCCCTAAATTCATTTTTATGGATAAATTCTAAAGCGTTTATGTAGTTGGCCGTTTTGTAAACTTTTAGTTGAACAAAATTTCCAATTCTCTTTTTCATTTAAAGCTTTATTGAGCAAGTGGCAAGTATACAACTGAACAAATAAATACAGAATAATCGAGCAAAGATGCAACCATGACTGAAAGATCTGTTCCAAAGAACTACTTCCAGAAGCGTAACCATTATGATAGGTTTTAGGTAA
>NW_015115995.1:0-2425 GCF_001443285.1 Poecilia latipinna
CTTCGAAGGTAAGTTAATGAATCGTTTGTATTCACTATAATGCCTCATGTCTGATGTAGCTAACAGGGACAAGCTATGTAAACGTTAAGTGTTTTGATTATCTGTGCAGTGTGCAATCTACATATCTATGCTTTATAGATAGATATAGATATATATCTATATAAACATATATAGATCTGTCTTGTGCCCAAGCTATCAGTCAAAGCTGACGTTAGCTTCCGAATGTAGCATCTAATTCGGAAAATAGCTAAAGGGCGATTACTCTTAATTTTTCACCATCTTGAGCTTTTTTAATGTGTTGTACTTTAAAAACTACAACACCTAGTCATTTCAAACCTGACTAAATTATTCTGTACTAACAGCAGAATAAGTAAAACACTTGTGAAACCTTCTAATTGATTTGTGAAATTTGTAAAATGTCAATAATAGATTCCAAAACGCATTAAATCTGAATTATTAATTTAGCATTATTTGTTATTTTAACTTTCTGTTTTCTTTCTTTTTTTAAATCTTTATTATAGTTGGAGTTGGACAGAAGTTCTGTTTGGTAGCTTCCTGGAGGGAGAGATTGGCTGAGCTAATGATGCCAACAACTTTTCTCCTGCTATTAACGTTTTTGCTTTCTTTATATAGAAAGTATTTCTGTCAGTTGCTTTTTCCATTTTGTTTACAGTATTTGCTCTATTTTTTATTTTTACCTTAATGCTTACCTGGTCAGTTGAGGTGGAAATGTACATCCTGTTGATTACTGACAAATGTCAGAACCACATGGACTGAGCTAGTTACGTCAGATCAGTCTGAATCTTTATTTCTCATTAAAACGACTTCTTGTAATTTTAAGACATTGTTATAAAATTGCATCTTTATTCTGCTGTAACGATGACTGCATTTTTGCAATTAAAAAATCTTGTATCCTGACCGTTATGCTTCCTTATACAACTCACAGATGATTGAAATAAAGGCACTTTTTGAAAATATTTATTATAGAAATTGAGGATGGGAGGAATAGATTAAAATCAAATCTGGTATGAAAAAAAATTCTTGTAAGTCATATCGTCCATCCTTATTCAGTATATTAAATTATATGACTAACTACAAATTACCTAATATTCACATTTCTTTGCTGGTATTACCTAAATGTGTTTCATTTTAACATCTCACTCCTGATCTACATGTAAATACTTGATATAACATAAAAACTGAGAAATGGGGAAAAAAGGTTTGTGAAATGTAGAGTATTACAAATGAGATTCAATTTTATTGTAGGTACAAACAGGATAGCAAAATGAACAGTGACTATATAATATACTTCCTAGCAGCTAAGCAGACATCAGACTTGTTTGCCTTTACTGGTGATGAAAACTCGTCACTCTGGAGGAGAGGAAGCCTGGCTCAGCCCCGTCCAGGATGACCATCAGGGTAGCCAACAAAGTCTGCAGGCAGATTTTTGCATATCTGGTGCTCTGGTTTCAAGATCATAGTTTAACCAAGTACTGTAAAAAAAAAAAGTTAGTCCACATGATGATCCGTGGACTGATGGACGCCGTCAGCTGGTCCAGGTGCTTAGATCCAATGGAAAGGTAATCGGCACTGCGATCATGGCTCAGAAACACGAAGTGTTTTTTTCAGATTTGCGATGCAAACCTGAAAAAAAATAAAAATAATTAATAGGCGTCCATATTTAGCTGCACAACATAATCAAAACTAATAAATCCTCAGCTCTTTTTGAGAGTTTTACTTGAAAATAAATAGACAATATCAGGAAATTAAACGTTTAAATGAAATAGTTCTGGTATCACAAAAAAACTGCAAAAAAATGTTTCAGAGGTGTAAAAACACTGAAGTTACTGAGTAAGAGTGAAATTAAATATTTACTACTTAGAAATGCATGTTAAAATCTTAATACTCTTTTGAAAGTGTGCAGCTGAAATTAAACTACTAGCAGGCAAAGCACAGTGTTCACCTGATATCTGTACCAACAGTAATACAAAAAATTCTGCATAGAGGCATTAGTTTATAAAAGTCGAGGCAAACCAAAATTTACCATTTTAAAAACAAAAAGCGGTAACACTTTATATGAACGGGGGGTGAATAAGACTGTCATGTCACTTTCATAAACATGACATAACACCTGTCATGAACATGAATAAGTCTTCATGAATATTTATGACTGTTGTCATAAAGCGTCATTCGGTAAATTATGACACTTTTAATACAAAGTTGACATTATTCAAAATGTCTTTATGACAACTTGACATTAACCAAGAAATCATTACTGTTCAAACTTTACCTTTAATAACATAAAGTTACCTCATTTTTAAAGTGCAATCAGTAATACTTTTATAACAAATTTATATCAGCAATGACTTATGTGAGAGACTATGACTTATGAGACATCGACTCACTGATCCACACCACCAGGATC
>NW_015115995.1:7616-10502 GCF_001443285.1 Poecilia latipinna
ATTAATTCGGGCATTACTGGCACCGTAAAAGATAAATTATCTTATAAACAACATATTTTTCATTTTCTTAAGGATGTACCCTAACCTCCGAGAGTACGTCCACATTTATATCTCCAGTTTTTCTTAAAAGCAGACATCATTTGAAGTCATGCTGATGACATCATTGTCAGAAGCATGGCAACTGTTGCTAAGGGTAAAAATAGCACGCAGTGAGCATGTGCTATGAAAAAAAAATTTAATCTGTGGGCACTAAATGCATTATTCCCGCAAGTCTGAACTGGCAGTGATGTGCGCAGCTTAACAGGAGGGGTCAGGGAACCATTGGACCCTCCACTTTACCGCCCTACCCATTTTTATTTGTTATTTGGGTTCTCCTAACAGGCATAGGGCAAAGTGTCAATGGAACAAATACATGACCTGGTGGGCCGGTCTATCAGTAAAACCTCTTGTGATGCCCACTGGTGTGTGCCCACAAAAGTGAAAAAAGAGCATGCATTTCTTTAAATGTTAATGGGGTTATGATGAGAAGATATTTTATTTAACAGGGGTTAAAGAGGATGGGTGCAGTAACGGTGTTTCACCAGTAGGTGGTGCATTGGGGACTCTGAGCTGCCTGTTGTGCAGTTTCTCATAAGCTGAGAGAAATTGGAGTAACACAAACTGCGTCTCCCAGGGCCGTGCAGAGACCACTAAAGGGGTAGGTGCTCAACAAAAAAAAGGGCACATCTAACTGCATTCTCGGACAGAATATTAACAAAGCCACACAGAGTTTAATAAACAATGTTACATTACTAAATTGTGAAATATACAATCAAAGCTAAGGAAAATCTCTATATACAACATACAACTATGCATATGTAAGATATTTTATTAGTAATTTCATTCTGCAGATCTATTTTGTTATAGGAAAGTATTGCAATATTCAAACCCGCAATTTAGCAAGATATGTAAATCAGAGCTGGACCACCAGACATATTGTCTTTACAGAATTACACTATTAAAAATATAAAAAGGGCACAATGCAACCTTTTAATGGACTGTAATCTATAAAATAGAGCTGCCTGTTTGCTACACTTGCAGTGGAGATGAAGATGGTCCATTCAGGAAAGCAGAGCTGGATCAAACTTTAACATAGAACTGCAGAGAGAAAACAAAAAAAAAGGAAAATTTGAATTGTTAATGTATGTCACCATGAGAAAAGCCTACTAAGTTTAGCTTAAAAAAAAACTTTTTTTTAAATTAAAATCACAAATTTTTGTCTCATGAAGTGAAAAAATTATTTGCAAAACAAACTTATTTGCACATGTCAAATCTCTTCTTGCTATTCTACGTTTTGGTTTGTGACTCAAAGTTTTGCTTGTGATTCTCACATGACGTCATGGACAGGACCTAAAATCACAACAAAAGATTTCTGATGTGTGCAAATAAAAGTTTATGTTTGGCAAATAACTTTTTAAGTTCACGAGACAAAAATTAGTTATTTAATTAAAAAAAAAGTTTTTTAAACTCAATTTTTTGCTTTAAAAAAGGGAATCATTACAATTCCAAAAGTTTTGATTACAATTTTATTTTACTTAACTGAGGTTAGTTTTTTTTTTATTGAATATTGGAGAAAAAAATATAACTTCATACTCTGCGAACCAAACCCTAAACTTACTTAAAGTCTGGATTTAGTTTTTCCCCCTTGATTAATGACACTTTTATTACATACATTATATATATCATGGTAATTCAGGTGAGTTATTTTTAATTCTAAATGAATATCCTTGTTGGACTTTTATTTAAGTGCTATTCTCCCTTTCAGATTAAAGGCATTTTTTCCAGTTTGCCACTGATCACTGATCAGCGGTTTTCTTATGGTTACTGCTGTTCAGTCTCAATCACTGAGGTTCTCTTCACATTGGGTGGAAATGCCATTACTTATCCCAGAGTTTTGCTGTTGTTTTCCTCGATTTCATGTCACCAAGCGTTTTGGTAATCACCGATTCCGATCATTCAGGATTTTTTTCTGACCACATTTCTTCCCCACGTTCCCTACAATTGTTAATAATACTGTAGACAGTTCTCAACTTAATGGTTTCTGCATCGCTTAGATGTTTTCTCTGCTTAATACCAATAATTTGGCCCTTCTTAAACAGACTAACATCTTTTCCATGACCACAGGATATGTTTTTTCACATGGTTTAAGAAATGAGAGGCTAAGCATTACATCAGTCAGGGTGAATCATTATTATTTGTCTTTTATTATTTGCATAGATCATTTGTATAATCTTGAGATTCTTAGAGAAAATCTCAAGATGATATCTGAGAATCTTGAGATTCTTTGTATACTTACTTCAATCCTTCAGGATTGTCATTCTTGTTTTGGCAGCTGTCCTGTCCTCTCTATCCAGCTACTCTTCCATTGTTTTCCTTAGTGAGGAGGATCAGCATTGTATGGCCACTGTTTCAGTGGGAGTCAGCCAGAGATGATTGCTCCTAAGTGACCTTTGCTCCCTCAGGCTTAAACTAAGACTCTGACAAGATTGAAACACTTGCATCTTTTTAGTTGACCAGAATTTATTCATAACTTTGACTAAAATTGCAAAAAGCAATTTACTTGTTTTTATCTCAATCATGCTTGAAGTGAATTGTGATACTGCTGCACTTAGTTTTGCTTTGAAGACATCCTCTCCTCTTTTGTACATTTGTAAATCTGAAAGCCTGTGATTGTTGATAGGTATTTTCCTTGAACCTTCATTAAAAGAACCACAGACAACGTATATGAATTTTATGACCAAGCTTTTGCAAAAGGAGAAGTCTCAGCAAACTGCTCCTCCGAGCCGTTGACTGAGCGTTCTAAAAACCCTTGGTTACAGCTTGTCTTTTATTATCAAGCAAAAACAG
>NW_015115995.1:13739-16559 GCF_001443285.1 Poecilia latipinna
ACTGAGCGTTCTAAAAACCCTTGGTTACAGCTTGTCTTTTATTATCAAGCAAAAACAGGGAGGATAGGTAAGGAAGACAGCAGAGACAAAATACTACTGCACACAGACAGTTTCTAAGGTAGGGAGTATTCCGGTTGATAAGGAGGCACCTGTGGAAACATAATTCAAGGTCTGGGAAACACACAGATAACTGTTTCACATGAAGACGAACAGGCAGATGGGGCCTCCAGGTCAGTTTATACACACATAAGGAAGAGAACACTTTAAACTGAAAATCACAATAATACTGAATGTTAATTAACTATTGATTAACATTAGACTGAATATGAACTAAAGTAATAACAAAATGATAATACCAAACAATCTCTAACAATTGTTAAAAAGTGGTGGAATCCACCATTTTAAAGGGAGCACAGCAACATTTTTGTCTGTTTGGTTTGGACATAGAGAAATTCACTGTGCTGGACCAACTTCACTCAAACACACTGATGGTAAAATTTGTTTTGAATCCAATATCATCAGAACATAATGGGATAACTTTACATTTGAGCAAAGTATATTAACTGAAAAAACAATAATGACTTGAAACAGCCATAATAAAGGGGATGAAGGCTGAAAATGCCTAATAGAAAACTTCCCCAGGGTTTTACAGACAATGGTAGTTACTGTCACTCAAATTCAATCAGTAGCATTCGATTAAAAAGATGAAACACCATGGTTTAATTAGGGCATTTCAAATTATAATATACAGCTAAAATTATAATAGCCTTCGCTCAATAAATGGTGGAGTGTGGAGAAAGAAAATGTGATGAAAAAGGAAACATAAGATCAAGGTCATGTTATGGATAAAACTTCATGCTACAACAAAAGTTACTTCTTTGTTTTATGCTTTTAGGCTGAAGTTCATACATTCAGAAGTTTTCAGAAAAAAATGAAAAATCACAATTATGGAAAAGTAAATAATTTAGTCTGTAATTTTCTGATTCATTTGAGATGAAGCTCATGTTCTTGGCAGATATACAACCAATAAATATCAGGAAATAACTTAAATGATTAAAGTATATTAATCTATTGTGCTTCAATTTGTGGAAGCCTGAACTTGATGATCTTCTTGAGCTGCTAAAATGTAACTGCATTTATTCATATTCATTGAAAAAAATGGTGAAGCACCGAATCAAGCACACAGTACCAGTGGTCTGATTTGGACCTAACCTGGTAGTGATGGGTGTTCTATTGATTCAGCAAATAGGTTATAAGTAGTGTCATGGATTTAGGAAAAGAGTTGCAGTCAGTTGATGGAGCATTTCACAATCAATTCAAACAGAAAGTGAAGGTCACTAGATACAGAGGATTCCTCTGAGAGGACAGCACACTCTTTGAAATGGTACAAAGCCCACAAATTTGGTTCTACTTATGTAACAATGTCTTGAGGTTGCCCACACTCATTGGATCAACCAAAATTATGTTGAAGAGAGCAGGTGGTCCCAAACTTTTCCATACCATGGCCCAATGAACAGTAGCTTCTGTGCATGGACCCCTTTTGTAAACCCACAAACAATGCTATAAAATATGGAAACAAACACTGACTGTTACAATGTTTTTTTTCTCATTTTTATTCACTATTCAAATAATTGTTACATTTGTTGAGCATAAGTACTACCTCATGTCTTCTGATTTTAATTGATCGTGAGTTTACAGGATTTTTTGCAGGAGTGTCCTCCACAGCAGGGTGCTGGTCAGGTCCTTCTGTCATCACCCCCAGGTCCCTTGCCCTCCTTAATATGGGCCCGGTGTCTTAACAACAGAGGCACTAAGAATCCTCAGTTTTAGACTGAGGGCAGCCAGACTAACTTATTTTGCTAAATTATTATTTTTAGATAAATACTGTTGTTGAGGGGCACAAGCAGGACTCCTGACACACAGATAAAAAAATATGAGAAAAAAAAAGAACCTCAAAAAAGGGCACTTGGGGCATCAGGTTAAAAGGGGCAGCAGCTCAAGGCCCTTCCACCGCCCCGTCCTCTGAACATGCCTGATATCTTTAAAAAGGCATCTTTCAGGCCACATAAGGTCACTTCACAAAAAATGAAAATAACAATAATGATACATTTTACAAGGAAAAAAAATCCAAATTAAAAACAGGAAATAAGAGTGTGTTTATTAATCCAAGTAGAAATGCTTGTTTGACCAACAGAGGGTTCATCCGGGATTTAAAGACAATGTGTCAGAGAGTCCTTTGCGGGGAAATGGGAATATGGAATTCCAAATAGAGGAATCATGTTGAACCAGGCTGACTTGCCACTACATTTATTAGGCACTTTTGTGCATATAAGTTGCACAGTTACAGAATGGAGATGCTTTCTATTCGTGAAGGCGCATTCACAAAGCTGGCATACCGCAACCTGTCAGCAGCTCCACCTACACCAGCACTATTGATGTACAGCTCCTTCTTTAAAAAAGTAAAAGTATGAAGAAACATTGGGTTTGATGCTCCTTGAGTTAAATAACACTGAATGAAGTCAGATTGTATTTAGGTGAGTTTCGGCGCTTTGTCAACAAAAAACGTTTGTGTGGCTGCCGCACATTTTCATGGCAGGTAAGAAATTTGTGTATATTTACACAAACTTTCATGCCACGTTCATTTTTATGCTTGTGCGTACGCATGCTTCATACATGTGACCCCAGGAAACTTCAACATTACATAGAACATAAAATGTAGTTTTCAAGTTTTATGATATCCATATAAGTACAGACTGTGGGAGAACCACAGTGCTGGTTCTGTTGGACCTCAGTGCAGCTGTCGACACTGTTGACTATGAC
>NW_015115995.1:18194-34942 GCF_001443285.1 Poecilia latipinna
ATATGCAAAAAATGGGAAGGCAAAAAAGCTACTGGTAGACCGTAGCTGTGTGCAGTTTGGAGAAAAATACCAAGTCGGATTTGATGGGGTTGTTTTGGCTGCGTAATTCCTTTTTCTAGACTTTTCAAGGTAGAATTCGAGTAATTTTATTAAATTGCATTCCTTAAAAAACTAAACTGTGTAAGACAATGCGTGCGTGGGAGAGAGAGAAACCCAAGGGAAAGGATTATTAACCCCATGTGATTTTCCTGCCCCCCCCTCTGGCTTCAGACAGTGCTGCGGTCCAAGGCGCGCGCCGCTCAGTGATTTGGCGCTTCACTGTCCTGTTGGTGTGCAGCAGTCAGACACATACTTCCTTTTCCACATTTCACACAGGTGTGTAATCTTCCACCGTTCATGGTCAGTCATGTCTGAGGAGGAAATCAAGGTTCCTGATGCACTTTTCAAAGACGTTAAATTCTACGTGGTTGGGGACATTGAGACAAAGGTAAGGACCTGGATGTTAGCTTGTCGATAGCTCTGAAGCTTGCATGCTATCCTACCAAACACATTGAGAATGAAGGAGGCAGTTCAGAGGAAGCTAACTAGCAGGCTAACAGGACAACATGCTACATGATAAACATCGGGATTCCATTTGTCTTTCTTCTAATGCGGCTGTGAGACGCTGTCCGTGGTGCCAGCCGATGACTCACTTTATGTTGAATCTACTTTAGAACTGCAGCTCGGCTCAACCTATAGACTGCAAGAAGAGTTTTTCAGGTTAGCCGTTAGCCTCCAAGCTGTAGACTTTAGATCTGAGCTTGTAGGGATACCGCCATATGTTAACCCTTATTCTTCTTAAATCCATGTTTAGTCTACCCAAGTGCTGTTAGATTGCTTTCCTAAGGTAGAGCAACACAAAGCAAATGTCTCTTCCGTGTCTGTTTACATCAACCTGTTACTGTCAGCGTCTCCAGCTGGACGCCGCTTACTGCGCACGCGTTCCCGTTCCTTCAGCCGAGGCAACTCCTCTGAAACAGCTGCAGAGTGTCTGACGGGACTAAAGACCGACCCTTCTGCTTTCTGGGAAGGCATTGATTATTTGAAACCAAGCCCACCTGTAGCTGTCCATGCATATTTTCTTTGAGTGTGTTTGAATTATATGTAACCACCCCCCCAAAAAAAAAAATAAATAAATAAATAAATAAGGAAAGGTGGGGGGGAATCTTAATATAAAGCACTCTTATGTTTGTTCTTACCATTGTCCTTTAGAGTAGTTCAGGAAATGTCACCAACAACCAGAATTGGCAATGACATAGAAGTGTTTACCTATAACTTCAGTACCAAGTGAAGTGCTACTGAGTGAATTCGAACAGTAAACCAGAAGTGAAAGTTCGGTAGGAGCTCATCCTTCATTCAGCTGGTTGCTGGTACGGCTGTCTCTGTTGTTGTGTCTTTGGGCAAGATTCTTCACTCTCCTTGCCTGTTGGTGGTGATCAGAAGGCCCAGTGCCAGACTGCCCCATGGCACACTAGCAGAAGTGAGGGGAAGGCTGCACATTATATCACTACTATAGTGTCTTCGCAATGTCAGTGCGCGCAGTATTCATATAGCAAAGAACTATTAGGAGAGCAGTAATTGTTGGCTAAAACATTTTACTAATTTTGAAGTTGTATTTTTCATGCTAATGTGATTAGCCAGTAGGACAGAGTCTTTTGGCAGCAAAATTTACTCACAGTTGACATACATGACATTACCAAAACTGCTAAAGGTAACATGTAGCAGGAAGTACAGATTAGATGTTGGAAAATAGGCATTTATCGCACCTAATATTGTCATCCCAATATTTACCAATGTTATCGCCATCATAAGATTTTTTAACATCATGGAGTCTAAGGACAGAGTGTGTTCCAGCTACAAAGGCATCACACTCTTAAGCCTCCCTTGTAAGGTCTAGTCAAGGGTTCAGGAGAGGAAGGCCCATTGGATAGTCGAACCTCGGATTCAGGAAAATCAATGTGGTTTTGGTTCTGGTCATAGAACTCTTGACTCTGGAGGGTGTCTCGGTGTCAGCCCAACCAGTCTATGTGGGCTTTGTGGATTTGGTGAAGGTGTTCAACTTGTCTCCCCAGATGCAGATTATTTGACACAGGCTGTTTTCTCTCAGTATCATCAGTGCCAGACCTTGGTCTCTATTGCTGGCAGTAAGCTGGGCTAATTTCCAGTGAGACTCAGACTCTGTGTCACAGATTCTGTTCATTACTTTCATGGACAAAATTTCTAGGCACAGCCATGGCGTTGAGGGGATCTGCTTTGGTGGCCTTAAGATTGGGTCTGTGCTTTTTGCGGCTCATGTGGTTCCCTGGATGCATCCCTCCCTGGTGAGGTTTCAGGCTCATGTCCCTGGAAGGAGACCCAGAGTCCACTGAGTTTTCTGCTCTTTTTCCAGGTGGTGCAGCTGCTGAAAGCAGGAAAAGGAAAGGAGGTGTCCTATAATGCTTTGGCCACTCACATCATTGCAGAGGATGGAGATAACCCTGAAGTGAGCGAATCAAGGGAGGTGTTTGATCTACCTGTGGTCAAGGTAAACAGATGTTTTTTCCCAGCCCAAGTGTGCTTGGCCCTGACTTCCTGTATCCCAGCATCAGAGGCTAGCTCCAGTATTATCATTATGTATCCTACTGCTTAAAGATTGAATGGGACATCCTGGCATTAAATTTGGATCCAGCTGAAACCTGTAGACATGTCCCCACATGTCAAAGCAGTACTTAGCAAATCTTCCTCTCAAATCAGCTTTTTTGTGGATAAATTGTCTGAATCACTGAACGGTTTAGCACCACAATACATTAAAGATCTGTTATCGCTGTACCAACCGTCTAGACCCCTCAGATCTTCTTGTTCTGGTTCTGCTCTGCATCCCCAGAACCAGAACCAAACGAAGAGAAGCAGCATTCAGTTTCTATTCACCACAAATTTGTAACAAACTTCCAGAAAACTGTAAAACAGCTGAAACACTTGGGTGCCTTTAAATCTCAACTTAAAACCACCTGTTTAGAGTTGCTTATGGCTAAATTAGGGTTAGAATGTGGGTTTTGATGTCTTCGATGTTTTTAATGTTTTTATCTTTACTTTTTATCTATTTATGTAAAAGTGGCGAGTGATGGAGGGTCATTGCATGCACAGAAAAACCCTGTAAATTCTAGACTCTAACAGGTAAAAATAGTGCACAAAAATCCGTGTAGGACGGCGAAGTCCTAGCGCAAAAATTTGCGTGACAGGTGGACGGAGGCTGGTGCTGCAAGGTTGGAGACCTTGTCCTCTTAGGCAACGGGGCCTGGATAATACCCGTGTTAAACGGTGACGACAGGCGCTTAAATTCCGTAACAAAAGTATGTTTTTATCTTTTTTTTTTTTCAGAATCTATTTTTTTTCTTACTGTTTATTCAATGTCACATGCTGTTTTTATTTTTTCTTTAATTATGTAAAGCACCTTGCTGCTGAAATGTGCTATACAAATAAAATTTGATTGATTGACTGAATCGATTATTTAGGTTTCCATTTACATGTTAATATTATCTGTACAATTAAATGTGATTAAAATGGGATGAAGTAAATACTTTTTCAATCTCTGCACAAAGTTGCAGGATTTGATAAAAATATGATAAAAACACTGACAATGAAATAGTAGCAACAAAAACTGAGCCATACTTCATTTCAGTTTAATTTAATTTGCAGTAATTTCCCAAAAACTCAGATTAGTTCAGTAGCACATTATCTTTGCAATTCCACTGGTGTGGAAGGCCAGGGAAATGGATGTGCTTTCAGTCTGGGCTTAAACCAGTGTTTCTCAATTATTTTCACTATAGTGCGTTATATTGCGAAATACTTGTATGGTTATAGTTGGTACTGGTTTAACAAATAAATGTTAAACCAATACTAACAAGTAAATACTAAATGTTTTAGCACATAAGAAGCACATTTTCAGCCCCAGGACTTTGAAACGATTGTTTAAGCAACTTTTTATTTAATAGAAAGAACCAGACTTGCTGGGCGGGTCACGTTATATATCACTCCATGAAGCTTTTAAATGTAACGACCTTCTTCCAGCAATATTGCGTCTTTATTCTGCCAATATTTAAACTATTGTGCTAATAGGACTTGCTTCTTGTAGTATTATGACTGTATTCTTGTATGTGAAAATAAAAATCTCTTAGCTTGGCCATAAAAGTCCGTCATACTTGCTTTACTGACCTCTGCTGCCGTTTTTCTTTTCACTATCAAACTTCTCCATCTCTCCTCTATGACGGTAGATATAGAGGAGAGATATCTACTCTATTGATATCTATAGAGTAGATGTATAGTAGATATATATGACGGTAGATATCATATATCTCTATGACAGTAGATATATTCAAAACACCCACGTTTATATTCTTCACTCCGTTTTTTTCCTCCTCTGTTCCGTTTACAACAGGGCTGTGTAGCTACTTCTACTGGCTTTAACAGGCAGCCTGTTGATCAGTTTGAACACTGCTGCCACCTAGTGACCGGAGGTTTGTTTATCAGTTAAGCATGAATAAAGACAATTATAAAGTCCTTCTTCTCACAACCCCTCTGACACTTCGCCACGCCCCCCTGCGAGGGCGTGGCGAAGTACTTATCTATTTGAGAAGTACTGGCTTAAACTGACATGCTGATTGAGCGATGATGATGTCACTAACCAGCAGACCTCAGGAGCACTAACAGTGAGTGAAGTGTACCTTTAATATGAGCGTCTGTTTGTTGCTCTACAGCCATCCTGGGTGATTCTGTCTGTCCGATGTGGAGACCTCTTACCGTATCCTTTCACTGCCAAGTCCTCATGACCTCATGCTGTTGTTACATCATATAAATAGGAAAATGTCCTCATTTTAGAAGAAAAGCCTTGCTTTAGCATGGTGGTTTAAATGATCAGTTAATACCTGTATTTTGACCTGTGTCATTTTTCTGTGACTGTGGAACTCCAGAGTAACTGGATTCTCTCCAGAATCAGGCCAGATATTTTTTGGCGTGACAGCTTGCCTTCCTAGGGTAAGTATGTTGTTTGTTTGTTGTTGTTTTTTTGGCTATGGTTTGTCCTTTATTTTTCACCATGAACCAGAGTGTGTGTGTGTGTGTGTGTGTGTTCATGCACAGCTTCCAGATGATCTCAATGCCCTGTGGGCGTTCCTTACCTTTTATGGTGGTGAATGTCAGCTGAACCTAAACAAGAAGGTCACCCACCTGGTGGTGAAGGAGCCAAAAGGCGTAAGTGCATACTCTGCTTCCAGTTTCCATTTGCTCATTCACATTGTGTTGCTCTTAACTAAAAATTGAGCATTTAAGTAATAATAACAATAACTAGGACAAGATCTAGAGTAGGGCAAGTTTATTCCTGCTGGAGGAACTGCAGAATATTGTCTTTGTACCTTTAGTTGTCAGCGCCTGTACTCACATGTGCAGCACTGAGTCAAGGCCTTCAGATGTCATGCAGCTTGTGTTGACCTTCTGTTTCAACACAAGGTCATGCTCTTCTGGGCAAAGAGTGTACTCTTTGAGGGTAGAGAGCATGCTGCTTCCCTTCTAGGCAAAGTTTCCAGGCGAAACTTTCTGGTTTAGAATGTTTGTCTCTAAAGAATGGAGCAGAAATAAAAGCATATTTCAGCAGCTGCACTTGAGGTGAGTCAGCCACCTCCAAGTTACAACAGCACGGGCCTCATGTATAAAGCTTGCGTACGACAAAAAATATGCATCACCATATTTTGTGCACAAGTTGGAAGTATAAAAATGAATGTGGTGCGAAAGTTTGCATAAATATACACAATACTTTTACCTGCTGTGAAAATGTGCGGCATCCATGCAAACATTGTGGACAATAACAAACTACAAAGTGCCAAAACTCACCTAAATATACTGAAACCTGACTCCATTCAGTGATATTTAGACCTGATTTTTTTGTCATAATTTTAATCTTATATTGTTTAAAACTTGATGAAACTAAACCACATTTATCCTCAGAGAAGGTTTGATTATTTTTAAGGTGATCAAGGTGTGTAGACGATCACAAGTATATAAGTAGCTGCTCAAAGGTGTGACGCATAAATGTGTAACATTGTCAATTGAAGGACTCAGAGAAAACTTGTGTTCAGAGACCATGTTGACCTGCTGGGACACACCCTTTGCTGAATGCTAATACACATCAGATTTTTCTGTTTTTATTTCTGTGTAGTAATGATGTACCGATTGCAGATTTGTAGCTTATTACAGTCTTTAAGAAGCCCAACCTGCTGATTCCAATATCCCCAGATCTTCACGGGCCCCATAACTACTAACTTTTTATGACATATCACAGATATAGAATTTTAACATTTGTTTATTGAGACTGTCAGTGCTGTTAAATTTGATTTAATGATCAAAGCATAGACAAAAGTAAGACAAAAATGAGACAAAATTAAAAGATTTTAAATCGGTTATAAGGATCCATGATTAGTTGTAACAATGGGCTTTATTTGAGAAATATTTATTTTAGATGCAAAAACAATATAGTAATGATACTGTAGGCTGTTTAGATTTTATAAATTTTAATAAAATATGTCACACGAATAATCGCCATGTTCACGGTGCAATGCATTATGTTTAAATGACAGCTTGGTCCGTCCATCCAAAACAGTGATAAGTAACGTCTTTAAGCCTTTTCAAACTGAACCGGAGCGCGTTTAAATACACGGGAATGTGAAAATCACAAGAGGTAATGAAGATGAGGAGGACCAAACAGAGGAAGAGGTAAGAGATGGCTGTAAGAGCTGGTGTTTTGATGCTGCTGCCTTCAGCTTCATGAATGAAACACTGAGAGACATATACCTCTGGTTGGAGTGTGTGATCCGGTAAGTAGTTCTATATCTCTGTGTGGCAGTAGCATTAGCTCCATTATCATTTAAAAGAGCTCCCAGTGCTGCTTATCTCTGATGTTTCTCCTAGTGTCTGTAGCTCTGTGTCTGGTCTGGTGGCAGCTGTTTAGAATCCTGTCTAATGTCCGGTATCGATCCGTGGTTTCACATTCAGAACACCAGCACCAGTGGCAATAATGCCATCATCATTTTAAAAAGCATCTTTTGCTCATTAGCCAACGGCAGCGGGGCCTAGGCGCTTTGTGGATAAGAACTGCCAGCATTTGTTTTTAGCTTGTGAAGGTAACGGTCACCTGTTAATGCCTTTGTCAGTTTTGCTTGCAGGAAGGACTTTTAAAGAGAAATGCACAAATAGGTCCCTCTAAAGTTATGTTCAGCTCTCTCTCACTGCACTCTTTTATTTTTTTTTTCCCATGTGGGAAGCGATTCAGACTCACCTCACTGCTTTTTGTTTGTTTGTTTGTTTTGTTATTACAGCCACGCAGTGTGGCATTATTTAAAATTACACCAGGCAAACGTAATATGATAAACAATCACTCGTTTTTTTTTCACCTTAAGGTGACCTTCAGGGGTGAAAAATATAACAAATATATATAAATTTTTTGAAGTAATTATGAGCTTTGGCGTATCACAAACAGCAGTTTTTTAGTTAATAGGAAAATTACAACATGTTCAACTAATCATGGTTCCCTTTAACATTAAAATTTAAGATTTTACATCTCAGTGAGCTAAAATTATTACTCATTGTTTTTAAGGTTGGCCATTTAAACCAGGGCCCCTCTCTCAGAATTGACTAAATCCATGTTGAAATGTTAGTGGTGCTGATGTTCTTAGCAGCAAAGGGGATCCTGAAATCAAATTCTGTTCAAGACTTCATACCACCTTGCACTGGCTCTGCATGATGAGCTACAACCACTGCACTGCACATCTCTCTGCTGGATAAAGAGGGTCACAAGCGGAGATTTAATTTATGTGGCTTTAGTAGCTCTTCCATTTCGTGTCTATATAGTTTTTAATAAACGCCACATAAACTGTTTTGGTTGCCTATGTATATGGAACAGGTTTTCCTGATCGCAGCAACTTTGCCTCACTGTAAGTAGACAAAGCATTTTATATGGTGCAGTTTGATGCATCGTGTCACCTCAAAAACTAAAATAAAACCAGCATGCTGCGTGACTACGAGGCAAGTGGGGCATTTCCTTCATTGGTCCACTGATGCACTGGCCAACTGGGAACACAGTGGTTGGTGCACCCTCACAGCTTCATGCCCTGTTCAATGCACCAACTACAAATCCATCTTACAGGAAAGATTCTGCCTTACGAGTTAAATGTTCAGTGCAAAAGAGATCCTTGCAGTCCGGTTTGATTTTCTTCTCTGTTCAAAAACAAACAATGCTTAGCCTGGCAGGGGGGCAAGTAGATCCTGGTAGCCCACCAGGCTTGCAATGTACTGAGCGAAACCCTGTTGAGCAGTAGTCCCCAAACTACGGCCCACTTCCACATTTGGTCTGGCCCCCTGAACAATACATGAACAATACACAAGAGCATGTAGATTCTTTTTCATGTACCGTATTTTCCGGACTATAAGCTGCTACTTTTTTCCTAGCTTCAAACCATGCGGCTTATAGTCCGGTNTATACAAATAAAATTTGATTGATTGATTGATTGATTGATAAAACGTAGTTTTCAAGTTTTACATATTGCTTTGCTTTTACTGCACTATTCTCTGAGTATCTATTAAACAATGCATTTAGGATATAAACGTAATGAAGCAACAATCAATAAAAGCCTTCTACAGACAAAATGGCAGTCTACTTAAACATCAGAGAACCTCAATTAAAGCCTGGCAACTGATTGTCAGGATTAATTTACTCAGCCAGTGACGCCACATGACACCTTGAAATGGTGCTTTTGGAGGTTTGCCCACTAGAGGAGCCCCCTGTCACACATGCTTTAAAGCAGTCATGGTGTGAAAGTGACATGAGACGGGTGACATGAGGAGGGAAAATTTGTTGTTGAGGAGGGGCGAAAACAACACCCCTCCTCAGCATAAATGTTTCTCTTTCTGATACAGACATGATAAGACATAAAAGAAAGACTCCATTAATTGTCACCTGTGAAAACAAGATAATGTTAGAAAAGCTCTATTTCCATGTTGCTCCATGTCTACCTCCCCGTCCCATTTTTACTAACATGTCAGGTTGTGTTTTCTGTTTATATATTTGGGTCATGAAACTGTCCATTAAGTCTTTTTGTTTGTTTGTGTTTAGTTTTTTCTTGTGTGTTGTGCTCTATACATTTTGGTTAAGACCCTTACTTTAATGTTAATGTTTTCCCCCTTGGGTTTAAATCCCTTTATGTCTTGGTAGCTGGGGATACAAGACATCAGTTTTTTTGTGCCAGATTTTACCACCTATTAGTATTCATGCTGATTTATATTTGTAGGAGGTAACAGGGCGGTCCACACGATGCCAATAGCCGCACTCTATTTCACCCAAATTGAAATGTGCAAAGGAAAAGTGTGCAGCCACATGCGTATGCACGATATTATACATCTGAACTTTTTTGTACACTGCACTTTTCAAAATTTGTCTGACCAACTTCTAGTGTGAAAGCTGCACAAATTCAGGCTGGGACCGAAGTTGTGGGCTGGGGAAGTGGGCTGAGTGTTGGTGTAATGATGTATTAGGATCTGTTGACATTTAGATCTTCCAGTTGTGAGACGGGTTGGGGGATTTGACACCGGCGGGGAGGGTGGGGCACTCTGGGAGCGAGTGGGGCACTCATGATGTCTCTCACAAGATGTGGCCCTGGGCGGTTGTCCATATCAGAAACCGCCACTGCAAGGCAGTTTTGGTTTGACCTTTGAGGCCA
The DNA here is from genome assembly GCF_001443285.1 of Poecilia latipinna. Classification (NCBI taxonomy): domain Eukaryota; kingdom Metazoa; phylum Chordata; class Actinopteri; order Cyprinodontiformes; family Poeciliidae; genus Poecilia; species Poecilia latipinna. Next base: position 27,974 of record NW_015115995.1, read on the forward strand.
ACATAAGAACTGCTGGACAAACAGCCATACAACTGGCCATGTACAAGTCTGGTGTTGAATGTTCATAATGGAAATGTCACCTTGAGTCTGAAATGACAAAATCTATCACTTGTTACTCCTCTTCCATATGGTCCTATTACAGCACAGCAATCACAGTATGTCCCAGACAGACAATATTTATTTTTAGGGCATTCATATAACATTTGTATTTAAAAAAATATATAATTCTGATTTGGCAGTATCTAAAGGCTCCTCTGTGAGTGTTACTATTTTTTCAAGTGCTTGAGGTGCTCAACAGGCTGTGCCGTCCTTGACAGAGAGAGTCATCTCACCTGTTATAAAAACGGCCACTGAGGTATTGGCTGAAAGATATCACTTATGTCTAAACTGAAAACAAAGTTAGGTAAAGTAATTTTATTTATATAGCACATTTTCAGCAACAAGGCAATTCAAAGTGCTTTACATGAATTAAAAGGAAATACATACAAAATAACAAACCAAAGGAAAGAAAAAGAACAAAAAGAAAAAAAAGAACCAAAACGCCGAATCTAAATCCTTTTCTGGTGTAAAGTGAGTAGTTAGTTTATAAAAAGTAGTAATATAGAAGTAATTAAGTAGTGACTGTTCCTGTTAAGTATTTCTGGATTCTAAGTTCGTAGTTATTCTAATTCTAATTCTAATTCTGATTCCATTTCTGGACTGTATAATATTGATCTAAATAGTGCGTACTCCACAATTTCTATTACTAATAAACTAAAATAATCCTTTTCTGGGTTAAATAGGGAGTACTCCACCTAAAACAAAAAAGAGGAAAGGACACATTAGGGNAAATGGCAACATTCAGACAAAACAAAGGGCAAAAACAAAGACATGAGTGAAGGCAGTGACGTCAAAGGGCCATGAAACCAGGTTGCTGAGGCTCCTGGCAAAGTCCGATAGAGGTGTTGTTATCGAGGCATTAGCTCCACAGCTTTGTGGATACAGGAGGAGGTGAGGTGGGAAGGAGCGTTATGTTTAGATATCTTCAAGGAGATTAGAAATATGCAGCCTTTCCAAGGCAACATGGGGAAAGCCAATTCAGATACAGAATGTCTGCGGCGGCAGCGTGTCGGTTAGTGTGTGTTACCCAGAAAGCAGTTGGGCACAATATCGCAACACCAACACCGTGAGTCAAACAATGACTGGGGCAGCCTACTATATAAAGTACTCGGGGACTTTTCCTTTATTGTTACACATCCACATTTGTACAATATGGAATAAATTATAACCTGATATTGTTTTACTGCGACTGTCAGTAAAACTCCGATTTGCGTCTCTGTCCAAGTAAGTCAGGTATCCGCAAGCAGAAATTCTGTCATGAATAAATCCAGGGTGAATCCCGCTGGATGTGTCCCCGCAAAAAATATAGAAAAAGGCAGGACAAAAACAGAGCCTTCCCCGAGAGCAAGAGGACATGGGACATGACAAAATGTGGCTTATTTTCCATAAGATGTCTTATTTCCATACACTTGAGGACTGTCATCTGATAAAACTTAAACTCTTTTTTTATAAGTCAGGGTATGGAAATTCAACACTTTCCAAAATAAAGCCCTACAGAAAAAAATGTAAGTAGCAAAGCACCAAATATTATGAACAAAATGATCTGCAAAAGTAGCACTAAAGATATTGAAAGCTTTGGTACTGTTCTTGTTTATTGGGAAAAAGAAAAACAGATCCTGAAATAAATTATGAAAATAGATAAGCATGTCTCATTTAAGTAAATCCAAACATACTATGAGTCTGAAGGTGTATGATCAAACTTTGAAATATGATTGGATGCTCGGATGAACGTGGCTTCTCTACAGTGTGGCACGTACGTAAATGCCACAAGTCAATTGGAATAAACGCGGTGAAATGAGAACGGAAGTGAGGTCAAAATAAAAGCCCACCTCGCATTTAAAAAGAAAATACATCTCATTGGAGAACTGTAATGCAAATCTTTACAAGTAACTAGTGTTGTTCTCTTATGTATGCGTGAGGAATATGTAGTGTCATGCCGGAAAGAGATGATTTAGGATAGAGAAACTTTACTTTGAAATACATCACCAGAACATTAAACGCTTTATGCTAGTGTGAGTTCTCCAGAGGCTAACGTGTAGCTTAAGTTCATGGAAGCATGTACAGGAAGGCTGACAGTAGAAACTGAAACTGGGACCGTTTGTGTTGTGAGTCGGAGTTACAGCCCATCCGCTGGAAGCTGCTGGTTGGTTCTCTGGTCAGGTAAGAGCAGCCATATCTAATACTGCGCCGAGCTCCGCAAAGAAACCAGGTCATTTAGATGGATATTCTGTATCAGCAACGCTTCTTCCACCTGCCACACAATAGTACAATATTTTACAGTTTGAGTTAAAGCAGCCTAGAGTTCGGCTTATGCTATGCTTTTGAAGCAACCCGATTTCACCACAAGGGATCTCATTTTTAGTTCACTTCAGCTAAAGTTCGCAGCTTAAAACCTGTACCAGTCTCAAAAAAAAGAGAAATTTACAGAATGAACATGTAAGAATAATTTAGCGTTTATTTGCCAAAAACAAACAAACAAACAAAACAACAACTGTTACAGTGCAGAGTGCGGATATAATAAAAAAGATGAAGTCTATAAGTGAGTCCAAGGAAACACCTGAGTCAAGAGGCGCATTCCTTACCAATCAGCCGGGCGATAATCCGGGAAGAAGCATGACGAAGCGGAGCGGGAGGAGTTTACTTCCCTGAGGAAACTATTGTTTTCCCCAAAGATAACTTTTTGAGATAAATAATCTGTCCTTTTCTTCATTAATAAAATTTTACTCCATATAATTTAATCAATAGTCTGTGATCTCGCATATTCAACAGATCTGCGGATGTTGTTTGATGTTTAGGTTCATGTCTTTACCTTTCCACATAAACACTATTATGTTTATACCAGTCACATGTTATAAAAACGGCCACCAAGGTATTGGGTGAAAGATAAATCGGCACACTCAACTCCTTCAGACTAGCAGCAGCATTTTTTTTGCTGGCTTATTATTAAGCTATTTAAATAGTTTACGGTTAGATTTAGTTCAAAAACAGTCACTGGTATGGCACAGTGATTGACTGAGAAGTATCAGCACATCAACGAAATATCAGTGAATTTAATTAATAATAGCTCATTAAATATTAAACAGATTTTCACATTTTTTGCTGGAAACTGTATTCAAACAGCTATCATAGTTACATGAACAAGGACATTTTTTAAAAAGTATTTTTGAATCGGATTGATACATGGTTGAGCAGATTAATAATATATAAAAAAATATTTCTATGCGTCTTTTTATTTAATTATTTTTTATTGTAAAGATGTATCTAAAATAAAATGATATTTTATTTTAGAAATAAAATAAAATATCAGAAGTAAACATGGAGGCTAACGGTGGAGCTTAGCTTGCATATTTGAAGTTGTTGTCCATATTAACAACTTAATCCTCATTATAGTCCGTGATACTTGTTGTTCTTCCCACTTGCGCGTATCAGGACGCAGAATTTGTTGAGTATCAGTGACGTACAGTTCAGTTGAAAGCGGCCTGGACGTTAGGTCGCATTTGAATTGGATACATATCGGAAATGGGTCGCATTCGAAAAGAATCCGACCTGTGCTGTTCAGACTGTCATGAAAAGATCAGATACAGGTCGCATTACCTATAAAAAAAATCGGAATCGGGTCACTTTAGGCTGCAGTGTGAACGCACTCTAAGTTTATTCTACTTGGCGTCGCTCTTGTTCTACATTTTATAGAAGTCTTTAGCCAGCTAGCAAACGTCTCGACGCGTGATGTCATTACCGCTTCTACTTTTTAAAATTATCATCATCATCATATAGAACAAACATGGTTTCGGCATCAGATGTATACAAATCTGAAGAACCTGAAGAAGCCGACCCAGGCTGCTTCCATACATACAGAAGAAGCGAAAGAGCAAAGCAAAACAAACAAAAACAAAAACAAACAGAAAAAAAAGCCATTAGGGGTTTTCCAACAGTTTCAGATTGTTTATCATATACAATTCTGCATCTTGATGTTTTTCCATGAATTTTAGAGATAAGAGGTGGCAGAGTTCCTTGTGAAAAGTGGGGAAAGATGGTTTGGCTTTAAGAAAACGACATTTGTGAATGAAAAACCTGCCCATAATAATTATTACATTTAGTAGCCTTTCAAATTTCTTTTCATTACCGCTTCTACTTGTCACAACAGCGCGGCGGATGACGAGCAGCCCAGTAACTGTCGCCTTTCTCTGCGTTTGATCGTGGCATTTGTTAATGGTAGAAAGTACCGGAATGGCGACTGCAAAAAAAGGCAACTGGTACCGGACTGTTCCATCATCCGCCGCACTATTGTTACAAGCGTAGTGTGCATGAAGTCAGTGTAGCTTAGCCTAGCACCGAATGTCAGCCACGACGAGGAACGGCAGGCGGGACTTCCTTCAGAGGTTCGCTCACCCTGTGGGCCGCACTAATGTTATACTTTCATATCACGGTGGGGGCCATGAGACATTGTCCTGCGGGCTGCGAGAATGAGACCTCTGATCTAAATCAATGTTAGGGAATGATAAAAACTTAACATTTACGAAATCTGCTTTACTAATTCAATGGTCACAAACTAAGACCAGCATCTTAGCAATCATTATGAAGCTCCAGGCCCTTTTCTCTAATCATGTTTTTTATTGCCAGGGCATCACTATGGCATCATGGATATTTCATATGTATGTGATGGTGCTGTTGACCTTCATCAGCTGCAGCCAAAGCAAGAGGGACAAAGTCCTCTACTGTTCCGGTAAGAAGCAATAACGCAATGCGCCCCTCCCCCACTACTTTCTGTGAGATTTAACATGTTGGCAATTAAATCCTGCATCAGGTATTGGCATCAAAGAGGTAGGAGGTTATGACTGAGTGTGTGACTGACTGAAGTTTTGTGTAAACAACACAATTTCCAACACTACAGTAAGTTATTTTCCAAGAATCAAACTCTGGATTGCCAGTAATTCGAAGAAGAACTTTTTAAAAACAGCCTTGAGGGAAGGTTGCATTGAATTATTAAGGAGTATACAGCAGCTTCCTATAGTCAAGATTAGAGACAGCAATTAGGCCTACAGGAAGAAGCTGGAGATTATGCTCCAGCAGAAGATTGAAAGATATGTGTGGTCATAGGTTTCAAGCATAAGTGTCCCATATCCCCAAACAGATCGCCCACCAGCCTTTTCTGTCACACCTGAAATATTTCATCTACCTTTGTCATGGATGCTCCTTCGGCTTTGTCACATTATTTAACAAAATCATGCGATGCTGGTGCTCCCATTTTCTCCCCGTCCCACTTTCCTGTCTCCAGAGGTCAGAGGAAGAGGCAGCTCAGGGAACAGGAACAAAGCCACAGTACAGTTCCACATTATGTCAGCCAGTCCAAAAGGCCTGTATAAAACAGCTATGTGGGATTCTAAATCACATCTTCCATCTTTTCTCACCCCGGAAAAGTTTCAATCACTGTGGAAGACTTGTTACTAGGGCTGTTGTAAAAGAATATTTTAGTAATCGAGTACTCTATAGAATATTTTTACGATTATCCGAGGAATCTCTCGCGCTCTCTTTATCTCTCGCTCTCTTTCTCTCTGTCTCTCTCATTCTTACCGTTCACTCCAAAACTGTGATGACGTGATTCTGATGCCACAAAAGCTGTTGTAGTCCAACCATCACACCGCAAACTTTAACAATCTTTGTAAATACTTCAGTGTTCACTTGAACAACAAACCGAAATGGAGATCCAACAGTGAAGCTGTCTTACAAAATGTGACAAAGCAGGCTGTAGTTCTTGAGGAAGTTTAGATCTTTTGGTGTTTGTAGAAAGATGTAGATCAGGGGTCTGCAACTCCACATCTTGGGGACTGGTGTCCTGCAAATTTAGATGCGTCTCTGATACAAAACATCTCAGTCAAATAATCCGTATATTAGCAGGGCTAATACTGATGTGGTGATTCAGCCACTGAATCACCTCTGAATTAGGTGTGTTGGGCCAAAAGACACATCTAAAAGATGCAGGGTACCTGCACTGGGGGCCTGGACTCTAGTGCAGGTCACTGCATTTCTGTTGTATATAGATCTTCTACAACAGTGATGCCCAGTCTTAAAAAACGGTTGTCCTTCCTGTAACTTTTAGATCAAGGCTGCCCAAGTCCAGTCCTTGAATTGCTTTCTTTGATTGATGTGCATTGGGATGCATCTAAAAGTTCCAGAAAGGTAACTCTCAAGGACTGCACTTGGGCAGCCCTGTTTCCAGGTGTGATTCTCCAACACACCTGGATCAAATGGCAGATTCTCTCACCAGCAGTCTTTTATAATTAATAAAATCATGACCTAGCTCTGCATAAAATATTCTTAGAAATTTAAAACAAGATATTGGTCCGAATAAGAGATTATTTTTTTCATGTTAATTGCCATTAGCTCAAACTGTAATTCTGTCTTCCTGTTTTTTTTCTTTGTTTTTTTTCCCCCCAGCTTGTAAGGCGATTGTGGATGAGCTGAACTACTCAATCAGTCAGGTGGACCCAAAGATGACCATTAATGTAGGGAGCTTTAGACTCAACCCTGATGGGACCATGACAGACAAAAAGGTAGAGCATTAGTTGAATACTGTACATTTAAACCTCTTTGTTGTAACTGGAATCTGACTTTTCATACACATTTAACACATTTCACTGCTCTCAAGGCTTTGCTGAAGGTCCTGACCATAACTGGACATGAGGCTAAAATTATATTTTATCCTGCAGTTGATGTTCTTGAGAGCTTCTAAACGTGTCAGTGTTTAGGATCCTGAAATATTGAGATCAAGACTGCTATTTATACACAGAATTTCAAAAGGCAAAATATTTCTGAAAGTACATTTTATTTGGGTGGTTGAGAACTCAAGAAGTCCATCCATCCATCCATCCA
>NW_015115995.1:40393-43996 GCF_001443285.1 Poecilia latipinna
AGGGTGGGTAATCTGAACTGCTGTTCGGCCCGTAAGCACAGACAACAGTCAGAACCCGTCCCCCCACCCGTAGGCGGAGGGAGGCTACCCTCTCGTTCACCGGGGTAAACCCCAACGTACAGGCGCCAAGATGGGGGGCAACAAGTATGCCCACTCCTGCCCGGCGCCTCTCACCGTGGGCAACTCCAGAGTGGAAGTCCTCTCCTTGAGAGTTTTGGAGACGCACGGCTCTCCAAAACCAGAGCCATGCGTCGAGGTGAGGCCGACTATTTCTAGCCGGAACCTCTCAGCCTCGCACACTAGCTCCGGTTCCTTCCCCACCAGAGAGGTGACATTCCACGTCCCAAGAGCCAGCTTCTGCAGCCGAGGATCAGACTGCCAGGGTCCCCTCCCTCAGCTGCTGCCCGTAACAAACTGCACCCGACATCTTTGGCCCCTCCGACAGGTGGTGAGCCCATTGGAAGGGGGACCCATGTCTCCTCTTCAGGCTGAGCCTGGCCGGTCTCTGTGGATAAAAGCTCGGCCACCACGCGCTCGCCATCGTGCCCCACCTCCAGGCCTGGCTCCAGAGAGGGGCCCGGTGACCCCTGTCCGGGCGAGGGAACGCCAGATCCAAAGTTGTTTTCCGTCATAAGGGGTCTTCAGGCTGCACTTTGTCTGGTTCCTCACCTAGGACCTGTCTGCCTGGGTGACCCTACCAGGGGCATAAAGCCCCAGACATCATAGCTCCTAGGATCACTGGGACACTCAAACCCCTCCACCACAATAAGTTGGCAGCCCAAGGACAGGAACTCAAGAAGTTGTTTTATTAATTCTTGGCTAGTTATATCTTTTAAAAAGAGTTATATATTATATGAATTAAGGCTGGGTGATATGGCTGAAAAATGTATCAGGACAAGTTTGATGTGCTAGTTGGTCGCCTAGCCCCGTTTCTTCTCTACCAAGGCAACCACTGCACACCTGTCAGACCTGCACAGAGTGTTAATCGCACTATGCGTCCTAGCGACTGATGAAGCTGACTGTCTGTTGCATAAAAAATAGATTGATGTGAACACAGTTTAGTGTCGAGTAGTTTCCTGTGCAAGTCGGTGTGTGTGTGATTTGATGAATTGTAAAAATGTACTGTTTTTACGGGCGTGTCCGGCAAACATCTGCTTTGAGTCCATGTGTTACAAACCCCAAGGTCTTGAGATTCAGGGCTGGTAACATAAAGGTGTCCAGAGAAAGAAAGGTGGGAATTAAAATGATTTCTAACAAAAAGTGCCCGCATGCTTTGATGTAGGAAAACAATTTTGATAACTTTTGATCTTCAGTGCTTCAAGACAGTGCTGAGTGATTGTGAAGCCTGCATCACAATCAAAAACTGTAGGAGGAGTTTGCTCACATACAACATATATAACAGAGACAAAATGGCAGCTTTGATCCAAAATGGCCGACTTCCTGCAGGAAACTCAGCTGAAATATGTGGAATTTAGAGCCAAACATATGGCAACGGTGTGACCTCTGACTTTGCCATGTTGCTATGGCAACGACCACCAAAAATACTCTTTGTGCTTTAAAGCAGATCAATCCAACTTATTTGTCTTCTGACCAAAGACCATCTTGATTAGCCCAAGAGGCCAGAGATTGAGCTTTCCAAGAAAAAAAGTGACTTCCTCTTCTCAGGGGGCGGGGCTTGTATCATGTCAGAATATGACAACATATCTGATACCAAGTTTGGTGCTACTTGGTCATTATGTGTGAAAGTTATAGCTTTTATTTTGCTTTGACAAGTACGCCAAGTTTGCTACAAAATGCTCAAAAAGTCACAATTTTGATCTTGCATCCCTTAACTGCATATTGACCAAAAATGAACGCAATAGTTCAAAATCCCTAGGAGTAGTTTGTTAAAGTTTGAGGTGTGTAAATGTCAACAATGGCCAAAATTTGCCCTTTGTCCCAAAATGGCTGCCTCCATGTGGCCTATCTCCAAAATACCTTTTTTTTCTTGTTTGAGGGTGTTGTATCTATACATATTAAGTTTCAGATCTCTATGACATATGGTTGTCTGTACTATTTCACACCCACTTGAGATTCTATTAAAATCGTTTCACGCGGGGGACAATTTTCGGCAAAGTTTGAGTTTTTCAATACATTTAAATCCCCCCCCCCCAAAAATATGCAATTTCAACCGGAAAAGAATAATATATGAGCAGATACATAGGCCTTCGTAGCACTTCACCTAATGATATAGAGCACAGACTATAAGTCAGTCCATCTTGCTCAACATCAGTGTTGAGCCTCATAAATGCTCTGGTTAAAAAATGTCATTAATGCATTTCAAAACTTTATGAAAAACCTTCACCAAAAAGCTAAAGTTGTACAAAAATTAAAAAATGGAATTTTACGCCTTTATATATGTTAGAAACTTGTGCTCCAAAACTTTGGGCAAAATAGTACCAACAATCCAAACTGTTCCTTTAGATTACAAGATATTCCACCTTCATCAAATGGAATAATGACTGTTATGTGACCACATAAAACACTAATAAAAAAAAAACTAGGACACAGGATGACTCTATAAATATATCTGTCACTAAAGCTGCATCTTTAAGGGCACAAGTCTGTTAGTTTTCTGATGAGTTGAAAAGGTCACTTCAAGCTATAAAACATTATTTCCATGTTGCAAATGGAAAGAATGTTAAAATATGTCTAGAAATTAGGTAGTAGCTGCAGTTAAATACTCTCTCCTTCATTTGACCCAGACACAGAACATATGAGATGCAGCTGAAGCAAGCATTGTGGGATGAACATTGTATCTTTTTAGAGAGAGAACTTAATTTAACCCATCATGGAGAGATTAGTAGAGGTTCTGCACTGCCAACATAAAAAAACAGCTGTTGATGAAAGCATTTTGTGGTCATTTAAACTTTATGCTCACCACAACTGTGGTTGACTCACTGCTATTTAGCCTAGCCATAGGATAAGCATTTTTGTATTTTTCCCCTTCAACTTTGGATTGTTATCCCGCTTAAGTCTAAGATCCTAGTTGTTATGCTCCTGGTGTAAAAGGCGTTTCTAAAATATTTTGGGACTTATTTTTAATCTTAAGCTACTTGTATAACTGTTGCTCTCAAACAGTGATTCATCTCTCATCTCATGGAGCTCAGGTAATTTAACATCTGCAGTAGAATGCTGTTCATGTTCTATCAGTCATCAGTGGCTAGTTCCATCTTCAATGCAGTGCTATGTTAGGGTGCTGCAATGAAGGTGAAAAACTCAAACAGACTCAACAAACTGACAAGAAAGGTTGAGTCAGTTGTAGGGATCAAGCTGGCTCCACTGGAAGAGGTGACGAGAGTCAGAATGCTGAAGAATTATCAAGGATAATGCCTCTCATCTCCTCTACAGCATCTCATCTCCTCTTGCTAAAGACCACTACAGCAAATCCTTTCTGCCAGAAGCTATCAGACTTTATAATGCATAGTCTCTCGAGCTGTGTGTTTTAAATGTTGAATATATATTTAATAATATACTGAGCGATATGTGTGTGTTCTATCTTAAGACTATCACTGCTCATTGTTATTTATTATTGTTGTATGTCTATTCTTATTACTTTATTTA
>NW_015115995.1:47519-50975 GCF_001443285.1 Poecilia latipinna
ATCTTTTCTCATCTTATCTTATCCGCAAACTGCAGATTTGCTCACTTTGAAGAGATGGTCAAAACTTAGACAACATCTTTACCATTTCAGATTTCTCCCTTTTACTCTTTGAACATTGACAAGAGTAAAGATTTCTCATGTTTTGGTGAAGCTTCACTATTCTATAGCAATAGTTTATACCAAATTTTTCTGAAAAGTTTTTGGAATCTCTGGTAACTCCTTTAGCAGTTTGGAAGAACTTGATTAGAGGTAGGGTCCAGATAAGTTTTTCCTTAGCCTTCAGCCGATGATGTCAAAGATGAGCTCCTCCTCAGCTCAGAGATGGCACTACCCTCCACCTGTTGTATTGTTTGGCCATTCAAATGTCTCTTAGCCACAGAAACAGTCGAACCTTGATCCCATGCCCTCTGCTCTCCCTTCTTTTCAGCAGCTTTTGACCTAGAGTGAATTGGAGAGGATGGGATGTCACAGTGTAGATGCCATCAGTGTGGAGGATTTTCAGGTTTTAAGTCTGCTCTTTGGCCTCCTCACAGTAGGACTTCCTGGGGGCATGGAGCTGCTCTGTGGCACAAAAGTAAAACCTGCCTGCCTAACAATGGCACATTTAAGGCATCTAAAGACATTGAACTTAGATGGAGCAGGGAGTTGATCTCATAGTTACTAGTGGGAAGTCATGCATTGAGAATGAGAAACTGCACAATGGCAGGCTGAGGTAGTGACACATAATATTAGGGTATGGAGAGTTGGAATTTGACATGCAGTGTTGCTATTTGTTATGTCTCTTCAGACACAGGCTAATAATGTGTTTACTTATTTTGTATTTTAACTTTTGTGTGCTATTTTGAAATGACCAGCTGTCCAATCAGCTTTCTTGCTAAGTTTTCCAAATTTTGATCTGATGTAGAGTAAGAGTGCCCTGGTCCGATTGTGATATCAGATATCATGCATGGCGAATACTTGTCCTGTGGACAGATTCCTCCTCTGAGCTGTGGATCTCTGCCTTTGGTCCAGAGTCACCATGGGCCTCTTGGCTGCATCTCTGATCAGAGCTCTCCTTGTTCAACCTTGGAAATCCTTTTACAGCCTAAGTCTGCTTTAAACATCTCCACAGCTTTCTCCCTGACCTGTCTGCTGTGTTCCTTGGACTTCATGATGCTGTTTGCTCCCCAATATTCTCTGAACCTCTGAGGCATCACAGAGCAGCTGGATTTCTACTGAGATCAGATTACACACATGTGGACTCTGTTCAGTCATCAGGACATCAGGAAACTTCTGAAGGAAACTGGTTGCACTCAGAAAAAAGGGGGGTGAATACTTTTACACACCACACTTTTTATTTGTTAAAAAAATGTTTTGAATCAAGTCTATTTTTCTTTGTACTTTTCAATTGTAGGCCACTTTTGTTGGTCTCACACATACAATTCTAATGAAATATATTCATGTTTGTAGTTGAAATGTGACAAAATATGGAAAAGTTCAAGGGGCATGAATAATTTTGCAGGCCACTTTGTATGCCCGTTGCCAATATTTTACGAATTAATTTTCCACCAGTCTAATTAAAACCAGATGCTCATCTATTTCTCATCCTCTCAGACTATCACTGCGGTATGCTGGCCATGATTTAATGCACTTCTATAATACATAGTGTTCGTTATTGCGCAATAGCCAGCCCCGCCCTAATCTCACCAATGGCTCGACTGACTACTGACCAGTTCTCTGTCTAACAGGTCCGGAAAATCTCTGAAACCCGGGTCTTACCCTAGAAATAGGTTTATGTGAGATATTCTGTTTAAACTGGTGGCGGAGAAAACTCGTCTAGCTCTAACTACCTACAATCCAGAAGTTATGACCCTTTTCAGTTGAGAAACAGTCAACAGAGTAGCCCTCACTGCTGCGTAGTTTCAACAACCACTCCTGTTAACGGTAGCTTTTCCCCTTAAAATAACGTGCACTTGTTACCGGCTAGATTAGATTTTAGTGACTTAGATTTAAGCCCCAGGGTCATTATTTTTACACTCACCAAAGGAAAATACGAAGCCACCACATCTCTAGAATCACGTATGCTAGTTTTACTATAATTAGGGGAATCTACAATGATCAAATGACTCAATCTCAATGCCCACAAGTTTCATTGGAATTTTTTAGTATGAAATTTATTAGGCAAGCTTTAGCAGGGATAAATGACAAGCAGATTAACTTTCAGAAATTACAGATTTGCAATAAGTAATTAAATTCAAATTAAGATCAATCATAACCTATTTACCTTTCTATCCCTATCCTGTGTCACTGGTTTAATTAAGCGAGGCTTTTGGGGGCAGTTAAACTCACACCCAGATGGCAATTGATCTTGGGAGCAGAAATCTTCAGATATCCTTGGTCAGAGTCTTTTGTCCTGACTGAACAAAGTCCCCTTTCAGAATAGAAGCAAAACAGGGCTGTCCGTTATCCTTCAAACGCACAGAACCTTCGTCAATCCATGACCTTTGTCTTTTCTCCAAGTCTGCTGCAGTCTGGTAGAGATCGTTGGGTTGAGGCAGAGGAGTTGGTCGAATCAGGAACCAGGGCTGGGGGCAGATGGATCTTGTCCCTTCTTAGCGGCGCAAAGTCTCAGCTTCCCCTCGGTCCCAGGGTGCGGTCCTCTGCTGGTCTTCGATCCGCGTCCTCTTGTTGCTCTCCTTCAGCGCCGTGGACAAAGAACAGTTTCCTCTCTTGTCTGCTGGTATTTATACCTTTTCTGCCCATAGTTGTGTATTGGAAAAGTCTACGTGACTTTCAAAACGTTCCCCTGAGACTGTGGAAAGTTCTAATGTTTCCAAACTGCCTCCTCCCTCATGAGTCATTGCAGCAACTCTGTTCGGTACTTCCCTTTTTCCACTGGCCATCTGGTAACTTACTTCCTTTTGTGAGCCTCCCAAGCGCCTCTGCCCAATTGCGACACAGTCCAAGAACAGATCCTGCCTTCATTTCTCACGATCTCAAATCTTCAGTTATCACATTCTTTAATACAACCTAACTCTGCAATTATAAAACATAAACATTTTGTCATTGTATCTACTTATAACTCTCAGTATGATTTTCCATTATTTATCTGTTCCGTAACTCAATCTGTTACTGTCTCTAATCATCATACACCACTTAATAATCATCACACAACAATAACATTGTTACTGTTATTAAGATCACAAATACAGAATACACATTTCAAATGTACATTACAGATTATTCCAACCATTACATATCATTGTATTTTCATCCATCTTTTAATCATCATTAAATCAATATGCATGATTACTATTATTTCCCAGGCCTTTATGCTCCATTTTCTGCGTGTACCTGGAGAGATCTCACCACTTTATGCCAGTTCTCACGACAATAGTGCTGTGAAAATATTTGCCTGCTTAAACATTTCTTCTGTTCTTGCTTTTTTTGTCACACTTAAAGATCACCATCCATCCA
>NW_015115995.1:54503-61668 GCF_001443285.1 Poecilia latipinna
CCATGCACAGACACACACTCACACCTAGGGACAATTTAGAGAAACCAATTGACCTGATGGTCATGTTTTTGGACTGTGGGAGGAAGCCGGAGTACCCGGAGAGAATCCACCATGCACAGGGAGAACATGTAAACTCCATGCAGAAAGACCCCGGGCTGGGAATCGAACCCAGAACCTTCTTGCTGCAAGGCAACAGTACTACCAACTGCACCACTGTGCAGTTGGTAGAGCTTAAAGACCACAAATTTTATTTTTGACAAAAGATAACTTGAGTATTAAATTTGAATAAAAATCTATCTTTTTATTCTTCACCTCCAGACTAGCTTTCATGACTACATTATTATTATTATTATTATTATTATTATTATTATTAATTTATGGGTCTTCATTGGTCCATAAGAGCAGGACATTGAAACCTAAAGGTTCCTGCCCACAGTGGCTCAGTAATGGCTCCCTGTCCAATGGGAATTGAATGGAGGATGGAATCCCTGAGAAGCCTATTCTCTGGCCAAACCGGTCACACCCTGCCCCATTCTTCAAACAACGCTGTGACTGACAGCTCCCTTTCACTGGGCTCTGGCTGCTGAGGAAGGGCCTTAATTCCAATCCATTTTGTAACATGGCTTGATAATGACTGAGACCTAAGCCCACGGGTTGAGATGGACATGTGTGCTTCTATTATCCATTGTAGGAAGAGGGGTCCTTTTTTGTCTTTGTGTTGCTTAACTTGGATGAGCTTGTGGATTTGTTGATATTTCAAACACCAAATGTGTAATAAGAAATGTCATGTGCCATGGCAGAAAAAAATTGCTAAAATAATTTAATGTTTCTGTGTTAAATGATGAGATGTGAAGCTATTTTATTGGACAGCGATTGTGTTGCCTATTATGTTGCATTAATAATGCAGCTGCATAGATTTTAGAAATACTGAAGAGCAAGAAGCAGGCCACCTCCAAATATAGTAATAATCAACAGATGAGGCACCATGGAATTCTTGAATGCAGAGATTCTTGGGCCCAGTCGAGGGGCTGGTTAGAAGTCTGACACAACCTCCATCTGGAATGTTGTGTAAGCAGGAATATGAAAGGAAAACATTTCACATTCAACAAGGTGAAATTTTATCAAGGACTATGTTTTAAAACATGACGATGTCGAACTGTTTTCAAAACAATTAACTAGCTCCTAAAAGTCAGATTATGATCAAAGAAAATGCATACTGATTGTTTTATATTCCTGCTGTCAAGGGATAAGTACACCATCCTAAACATACAATAACACAGATATAAGGTCTCATAGTAAAGAGACCCTCCAGTTTTCTTTGTTTTTTTACATAATTTGGACATATGTCCACATGAACCATATTTAATATAGATTTAAATAATACTGAGCAGTCCAGGTAGCCTAAATAAGCAAAAAAAACAAAGAAAGCATCTTTTGCAATTTTCCATACAATGTAGTAAAAAAAGACATTTGAAACCCAGCAGGTTTATTTCCTTTTAAAACAACTAAAATCACACACTCGCATCTGGTGGGCATGAGGACAACAGTGCTACTCTGCAGTTTAAGGGGATGTTTAAAGCTACAGCATGCACCTTTTACAAAAATGTGTTTTGTACATACTTGTTCAAACTGTCACCATGTCATCAGACAAATAATCGGTGAAAAGACTGAGCTTCTCCACCTCCTCCCAGTGCTACTATTGCCATCTGAAGAAATGTACCACGACTGACCAAAAACAACCAATCAGAGCCAGGAAGGCCAGGAGGAGGGGGTCACTACTGTCAATCTCCCTCATGTATATTCTGCTAAATGTAGCAATGCTAGAGAAAGAACTTAGCATTCCTGGTATACTCCTCCTGGTCTGCAGCCTGTTTCATCTTTAGACATGAGCTGGACTTCCTTCATCCCCATCTCTGCTGAGCTTTGCAGTCACTTATTGCTGAATGTTTAGATGGCGTTATCTGGGGTCAGATGAAAGTCAGTGATAGATGGAAGACATCAGCGATTATGGTCTAAATCAGGGGTCTTCAACTTCAGGCCTCTGCTTCAACACACCTGAGTCAAATAATGAGACCATCAGTTGGACTCTGGAGAAGTTGACTGCTAACTGAGGAGGTGATCCAGCTATTTAATTCAGGTGTGTTAAACCAGGGACATGCCTAAAACATGCAGGACAGTGGCCCTGGAGGCCTGGAGTTGAAGCCCCCCAAGTATAAATGTAATATTCAGAAAAGAAACAAAATAACTCAAATTAGTTCTTTTTGAATATTATTACAGAATGCAGAGACTCTTCTCATTTTGACTCCTTCCAACAATGGCCCTCACTCCCCCCACTTCACTCTACTTCACTCCCACCTCCACAACCTTCCTCCTTTAATCACCAGAGGATGGAAAGGGGGTGAAAAGACACAACAGAAGCAATGTGGGGGCTAAGGAGATGAGTTGTTTACCCTGCACTTGGCTACTAGTGAGCTCTACTGCCTCCATCTTCTCCCCCCATCCCCACCTTTTTTTTAACCCAGTTGGAGGTGTAAAGAGCACTGACCTACCTCCTCTTCCTCTCCATTTTCTATGCCCTGTTCTTGCCCCCTCACCTCCTGGGCATCACCCTTTCACCCTGTATACTTCCGGGGATGCTTAGATTGGGCCACCTCACCTATATTGACCTGTCTAGACACCACTGCCTTGCCTTTTTATTCCAAGAGAGCAACAGAGGAAGGGGAAGGTGGTGGAGAGGTGGGAAGGCAGGTTAAAAGTCAGAGTTGCCGGGTGACGTTTGTTACCATGCAACTAATAAAACAGAGCGGAAGCAAAAGGCCACACCGATGACCCTCCCAAAGCCCCGCGGTGTCACCCTGCTGACTTTGGGTCAGCTCAGACCCTAACAACAACTGTCAATATGGCTGCTTTTGTTCTTCAACATAAGCCAACACTTTGTAATGTAGCTTGAGTCCATACAAACACCATGTTTAGAAGTATAGTTATTTTCCCCCCAAGTATATTTTCAATTTGTGTCATATCTTTCATACATTTAAGTAAAATTTGGAACCAGTAAAAATATCAAAAATCTGTAGTTGCAAATTCTGGGTTGAGTTGAGTTGATTTTGACTTATTGAACATAGTGTAAAAGAAGAATATACAAAGTTTTATACAAAAAAAATTAAAACAAAATGGATGCGGGTTTGTTTCCCAGTCTGTGGCTTTTTAATGCATGTCTTCCTCTTCTCTCTCCTCCCTTCTGTCCATTTATTGCTAAATAAAGGCTGCTAGAGCTAAAAGGAAGGAAAATAGTTTTTTTTAAATGAAAATATTTGTAGGTTGAGTGTGGTTATTGCATTGAGTTTATATAGCACCAATTCACAACACGTTATTTCATGGTAACTTATTTAAAAAAGTCATTCTATTCAATAACATACATTTAAATTTATCCTAGGTATCAAAAAGTGCATTAAGTTCAGTTTATTGTTCAAATTTGTTTAAAAAGAATGAAACCCAGCAGATTGCACAGAGTCATTGTCAGTTCAACAGTTTGCACATCATTGACCTAATGCAGTGGTTCTTAACCTGGGTTCGGTCGAACCCCAGGGGTTCGGTGAGTCGGTCTCAGGGGTTCGGCGGAGCCTCTGCCGTGGAGGTAAAGACACACTGTGTAAAGTCGTGATGACGCCCCGCTTCGCCATCACTTGCTGCAGAGGATCATGTTACATTGCTGAGCCAATCAGAGCTGCGGAGGAACACTGATTGAAGGAGTTTCACTCAGCATGGATTTGAACTTGTGTCTTTAATTACTTCAGCAAAACTCAGTTGTTGTTTCTTTTTACCAAATTATGTAAGTTTCGGTGTACTGTGATCCCTCGCTATAACGCGGTTCACCTTTCACGGTCTCGCTGCTTCACAGATTTTTTTGTGCAGTTTTTTTCACAGTGCATTGTGTTCTGCGTCCTGATTGGATAAACAGTCTCCGAGATCCTTCTCTACCTGTGTGCCAATAACGTTACGGTATTTAAATATAAATAATACAGATTGGCCATTCAGGAGATGAAAACTGAAAACTTTGAATGCCTGCTGGAAAAATCTGTGGCCAGAATCAGCGCAAAACCGACCAGAGGCTCGGTTGACGAGATCCATTGCTCTGCCGTAGATACAGCTGTGAATCTCGCGGGGCAGGTTGGAGGAGACGCTTTAATGACATGACTCCAGATCATATTAAGGCCCGATTGATGAACACGCACATTCGCTGATCTGAAAACAGATTTTGTTCTTGGGTTTCAATGTAGAGTATTTAATTATGCTGTATAATAATTGTAAAAACTAAAGGTAACTACTTCGCAGATTTCACTTATCGCGGGTTATTTTCGGAACGCAACCACCACGAAAAACGAGGGATCACTGTACTTCTAAATCTGCTCCTTAGTCGCATCTTTTCGGGGTTGCTACTGCCTCTAGTGCCGTGGGGGTGGTAACACAACCAATATAATTACATTACTAAATCAGAATATGGCAAAGTTTTTATTTATTATGAATTTTTCTTTCTCTTAAGAATTTAGAGCTAATTAAATGACCTAAACAAGACCTTAAAGTGGTTCCAGTTTCTTTCGATGGCCAACCTGTTGAAACTGTGGCAAATTTTAAATACCTTGGGTCGTTCCTGGACAGTCAGCTCAACTTTGCTGAAAACAGTGAATATGTTTTGAACAACTGTTCTCAGAGACTCTACCTTTTAAGAAGACTTGGTGATCATGGGGTGACCCAACTAGACTCTAGTTGGGTCACCCCTATGTCTTGAATTTGAAGAAAGAAAAAAAAATCATATTTTATTTATCACTACAGAAGGGTTCAGTGAATGCGCATATGAAACTGGTGGGTTCGGAACCTCAAAAAAGGTTAAGAACCACTGACCTAATAGGAACGTAAATCTTACTGAACAAGGTCAGGCTTGGCTATATCCAGGAAACAACACTGCATCCTGATGCCATCCAGCTCATGAGCTCTCAGTGTAATCCTCCATTTTTATTTGTTTATTTTTGTTGACAGGTCCCGTTTGCTCGCTCAGAAACGCACCTCAGTGAGCTCCTGGATGGGGTGTGCGACAGCATGAGTGACTATGCCCTCTACTTTGACCCGGACACCCACCACAAGCAGTACAGGAGATTCGCTCCAAGAGTCAGTGGATCCTCAGAAAACTTCCCAGACTTTGAAAACTTCAAGTTTGATGGACCTGAGGCATCCAATAACCTGAAATTTGCTGTAAGTTCACAATGGCATGACTGAATTATTGAACACACTATAGTTGTGACATACATGATTGTTCTATTTGCATAGAATGGACTCAATGCTGAGCAGATTCTGTTTCATGTGTTGACTAAAATATTTAAACAGCTGCAACATGTCTCAGTTAAACTTGAAGGTGTTGATGGTTTTGTTAGAAGTTTTACTAAGTTTTAAGCTGATGCTTAATAATGTCAGAAAGTCGCCTGCTATACTTTTGTCTAGAACATTTTGATTGATGTTTGCAGTCACATTTTCTGTAAATTTATATAAATTTAAGATAGTGGAGTTAGATTTGTTTCACAATTATTCAATCACAAAAAAACTCATGTCAAACAAAAAAGTAGCATTCAATCAAAAAAAAAAAATCAAACAAAACAAATCTTAAAAACTTTTTAATCATGAAAATATTTTTTTATGAAACAAAATATATTTAGCTAAACACACCTGGCCCTTAAAAGCAACACTTCCTTCCCTACCTGGCCTTCTGACTCAACACTTGCTGGTCTTTCCATCCTCATGTTCTGATCTTCTCTACACAGCAAATTCAAGTGTCAGATTTCTAGTGCAAGTGTTGGTGTTAATTCAACAACATGAGTGTTAGTGAGTGTTAGTTTCCCTAACACTCACTAAAGAGTTCCAAAGGGTTAATCAAAAAGCAATCCAGTCCAGTGTTGATTTCTAAATTAACTCCAACAGTCTAACTCAACACTCAGAAAAATTCCTCCCACAATTGTAACATATTTGTGACATCACATCAGGGAAGGAGCAACAGATAGGGTAGGGGTTGCAGCAGGCCTCTGGCCTGGACCTACAGGGGACATACATGGGAGTCAGAACATGCCTTCTCAGGGATCCAATTTTTCTTTATACAATCTGATGAGAACAGTAAAGGAGGGCCCTCTCCTGTTGAACACTGTGTATCTTACCCCAGTAGGTTATATAGTAGGGTGCTCCATTGTTGACTCATGGTTGCTAAAAACCTTACCAGACTGATTTTAGTGACATAGTGGGTATAAAATATTGAATAAAATGTTGTGCTACATGACAGGCTTTATTTTCACTCTTATATTTAACTTTATGACACACAAAACTACAAATGAATTGTCCTTATTGTATCCAGGTGCATTCTGGGTAAAGCTTGTCACCAACGTCATCATCAGTCACTTGGCAACAAATGGCAAACTAGCTAGAGCATTTCTAGGGATTACGTTAACATGTTTTGAATTTGTGTTGTTTCATCATTAGTGACCAGTTGCCTGATGTTTCTGTTTTCTTGGTTTGTTGTATTTCATGTCAGATGGATTTCAGAATGACTTAGTCGCTCTCTCTGGTGATGAAACTTGTTAGCTCCGCTGTTGCGGGCATGTCCATGTTGTAAAGTTAAATTATCATGAGCTTTATTATTTGGGCCCGGTCATTAGCCCCGCCCCCCTCCCGACGCCGTCTTGTTCGCTACTGCGTCACATGTTTGCCTGAGGAGCGGAGGCAGCAGTATGGTGTCTTGTCTGGAGCTTATTACAACAAGGTAAGTTCCATGTTAAAATGATCATGTTTTTGACTACTTTTTATGGAGGCATTATTTTTCCGTTTACGCAAGAGTATCAATTCATATACATAGTTCGCTTAACGTACGTTTATTTGTTTGGATATCACGGTATATACGACTATTTATTATCTTAACCAAACATTAAAGCTGTCAGGAAAATCTGGAGGCCATTTGAGTTAACATTATTTAGCTGCGGAGGTCGTTTTCTTTAAGTTTTTGGCTGTAGACTGCAAAATAGGGGAGTGACTGTGCTGGACCATTGGCTTGATCTATGCCACAGGTGTCAAACTCCAGCCCTGGAGGGCCACTGTCCTGCAGCATTTAGATGTGCCGCTGCTGCACCACACC
>NW_015115995.1:62079-64834 GCF_001443285.1 Poecilia latipinna
ATCACTACAGAAGGGTTCAGTGAATGCGCATATGAAACTGGTGGGTTCGGAACCTCAAAAAAGGTTAAGAACCACTGACCTAATAGGAACGTAAATCTTACTGAACAAGGTCAGGCTTGGCTATATCCAGGAAACAACACTGCATCCTGATGCCATCCAGCTCATGAGCTCTCAGTGTAATCCTCCATTTTTATTTGTTTATTTTTGTTGACAGGTCCCGTTTGCTCGCTCAGAAACGCACCTCAGTGAGCTCCTGGATGGGGTGTGCGACAGCATGAGTGACTATGCCCTCTACTTTGACCCGGACACCCACCACAAGCAGTACAGGAGATTCGCTCCAAGAGTCAGTGGATCCTCAGAAAACTTCCCAGACTTTGAAAACTTCAAGTTTGATGGACCTGAGGCATCCAATAACCTGAAATTTGCTGTAAGTTCACAATGGCATGACTGAATTATTGAACACACTATAGTTGTGACATACATGATTGTTCTATTTGCATAGAATGGACTCAATGCTGAGCAGATTCTGTTTCATGTGTTGACTAAAATATTTAAACAGCTGCAACATGTCTCAGTTAAACTTGAAGGTGTTGATGGTTTTGTTAGAAGTTTTACTAAGTTTTAAGCTGATGCTTAATAATGTCAGAAAGTCGCCTGCTATACTTTTGTCTAGAACATTTTGATTGATGTTTGCAGTCACATTTTCTGTAAATTTATATAAATTTAAGATAGTGGAGTTAGATTTGTTTCACAATTATTCAATCACAAAAAAACTCATGTCAAACAAAAAAGTAGCATTCAATCAAAAAAAAAAAATCAAACAAAACAAATCTTAAAAACTTTTTAATCATGAAAATATTTTTTTATGAAACAAAATATATTTAGCTAAACACACCTGGCCCTTAAAAGCAACACTTCCTTCCCTACCTGGCCTTCTGACTCAACACTTGCTGGTCTTTCCATCCTCATGTTCTGATCTTCTCTACACAGCAAATTCAAGTGTCAGATTTCTAGTGCAAGTGTTGGTGTTAATTCAACAACATGAGTGTTAGTGAGTGTTAGTTTCCCTAACACTCACTAAAGAGTTCCAAAGGGTTAATCAAAAAGCAATCCAGTCCAGTGTTGATTTCTAAATTAACTCCAACAGTCTAACTCAACACTCAGAAAAATTCCTCCCACAATTGTAACATATTTGTGACATCACATCAGGGAAGGAGCAACAGATAGGGTAGGGGTTGCAGCAGGCCTCTGGCCTGGACCTACAGGGGACATACATGGGAGTCAGAACATGCCTTCTCAGGGATCCAATTTTTCTTTATACCATCTGATGAGAACAGTAAAGGAGGGCCCTCTCCTGTTGAACACTGTGTATCTTACCCCAGTAGGTTATATAGTAGGGTGCCCCATTGTTGACTCATGGTTGAGAAAAACCTTACCAGACTGACTGATTTTAGTGACATAGTGAGTGTAAAATATTGAATAAAAAGTTCTGCCACATGACTGGCTTTATTTTCACTCTTATATTTAACTTTATGACACACAAAACTACAAATTAATCATCCTTATTGTCTCCAGGTGCATTCTGGGTAAAGCTTGTCACCAATGTCATCATCAGTCACTTGGCAACAAATGGGAAACTAGCTAGAGTATTTCTATGGATTACGTTAACATGTTTTGAATTTGTGTTGTTTCATCATTAGTGACCAGTTGCCTGATGTTTCTGTTTTCTTGGTTTGTTGTATTTCATGTCAGATGGATTTCAGAATGACTTAGTCGCTCTCTCTGGTGATGAAACTTGTTAGCGCCACTGTTACGGGCATGTCCATGTTGTAAAGTTAAATAAATTATCATGAGCTTTATTATTTGGGCCCGGTCATTAGCCCCGCCCCCCTCCCGACGCCGTCTTGTTCGCTACTGCGTCACATGTTTGCCTGAGGAGCGGAGGCAGCAGTATGGTGTCTTGTCTGGAGCTTATTACAACAAGGTAAGTTCCATGTTAAAATGATCATGTTTTTGACTACTTTTTATGGAGGCATTATTTTTCCGTTTACGCAAGAGTATCAATTCATATACATAGTTCGCTTAACGTACGTTTATTTGTTTGGATATCACGGTATATACGACTATTTATTATCTTAACCAAACATTAAAGCTGTCAGGAAAATCTGGAGGCCATTTGAGTTAACATTATTTAGCTGCGGAGGTCGTTTTCTTTAAGTTTTTGGCTGTAGACTGCAAAATAGGGGAGTGACTGTGCTGGACCATTGGCTTGATCTATGCCACAGGTGTCAAACTCTGGTCCTGGAGGACCACTGTCCTGCAACATTTAGATGTACCGCTGCTGCACCACACCTGAATACAATAATTAGGTGATTAGCAGGATACTGGAGAACATATATACACAATGAGGAGGCAATTGAGCCATTTGACTCTGGTGTTTTGTATATGTGGCACATCTAAAAACTGCCAAAATGTTTTCTCTTTGATAGTGTGTCATGTTGGTGACTGAAGCCGGTTATGATGACTCCAACACATTTCTTCAGACAGGTTGGCACGACTTTTAATGCTGTCCAAATTTTTTTTCTATAAGCTGACTAATTTCTTTAGTAATTATTTCTGACTGTTTTATGCTTTATTTTGTAAACCAGGTGGGCAGAGTAATTTGAATGAATATGATGGTGACACACACAGGTGAGTCTGATTAGTTTTGCTCACACTTCTTTTTAAAATATTTATTTATTATCCTAATGTTTCT
>NW_015115996.1:0-3460 GCF_001443285.1 Poecilia latipinna
TCTCGGTCTCGATACACTCTGGTCTTGGTCTTGTCTTGGTCTCGGGTTGGGTGGTCTTGAACACAACACTGGGAGGAGGGATTAGAGCAGGGATAATTCAGCTCTAGTGATCTATATCTGACTGGAAATTGACAGGAAGATGGGTTATGAGAGGGGAAAGAAAAGCATCAAAGGTCAACATCCTGGGACTCAAACCTATGATAGCTGAGTACAGAGGCCTGTGAAGAAGGGTTGTGCGCTCTACTCCCACACCATCATGCACAATGCTTTGATGGATATTTTATTAATTCCATTCATTATTTTTCAAACTGTGCTGAAAACTGATTATTGCAGAAAATACTTTAAATGTAAACCAAAATAAAATCTATTAGAAAATAATAAATTAAGAAAATAATATTATCTATTACACAGGAAATTTGCTGTATTGACACTAATTCCCATCTGCCTGGGATCTCCTTCATCCAAACTGGTAAATAACATAAATGTGGTGCCTTTTAAAGCCTAGAGATTGAATGCTAATTGAAAATTTGTGTCAAGGAGTGTGGAACAGGTGCTTTAGTGGTTTCATACTTATCTATGTAGTTTCTAATACTTAGTAACATGTGATTTCTGTTTGGCTACCATAGTAAGAACAATGGAGATGGACTGCTTGAATGACAACTGTTTTGGAAAAAGGAGGGTAATAAGTGTCAAACTAATGAGAAATTGTTCACACATTTCTCATTAGTTTCTTCTGCTCTGCTGAGAAAGTGATGAAGAAAATTGAGTAAATCCCAGTTTCTTTAAAGGGAACAAAGCAATGAAGAATGACTGTAGGTTTGCAAAAACAAGTCAGTTGTGCAAACTCATTACATAAGTACAGATTAATGTCAACTTAGCATCATTACTGCATTCCCACATATGAAGAGTCATGACAAAACCAGGCACAAGTCTTCCCTGGGGCGCTTTGAGTTTTTAGAGATTCACAGAGTGTGGATTCTAAGCTTTACAATAATGTGAAACACATAGAAATAAAAATGGAAGAAGATGTGACCAGGTATGCTTGTACCCTGGAAGCAAGATCAGAAAGAAAACAGCCCTAAAACTTTCAGAAAATTATCCTGAAACCTGATTATACCTTTCCGTGTTAAAGACTGTTTTATCACATTCCTTTCCCATAACCCCACCACCAGCATTGACTGTCAACAGGTATGACTGGAAAGTCAATTCAAGTTGACTTTCCAGTATAACTTATTTGTATATCACATTTCGGCAGTTCAAAGTACTTTACATTAAAAAAACATAATATGATTACTAATCATGAAACAAGCAATAGATTTTACATTTTGTCAAATGCCATCATTCAAATCATCAAACAAATGCACATCAAATATGTTGTTCAATGTTCCAAGTATTATGAATCCAAGGCAACTTTAAACAGGTGTGCTTTTAGTCTTGATTTAAAGGAATTCAGTGTTTCAGGCAGCTTTTTTGGAGTTTTCTGAAAGTTTGTTTCAGATTTGTGGTGCATAGAAACTGAATGCTGCTTTTCCATGTGTAGTTCTGGGGATGCAGAGTAGCCTAGAACCAGAAGACCAGAAGGGTCTGAAAGGTTCATATAATAACAACAGATCTTTAAGTATTTTGGTACCAAGCCGGGGCTGCACAGTGGTGCAGTTGGTAGAGCTCTTGCCTTGCAGCAAGAAGGTCCTGGGGTCTTTCTGCATGGAGTTTGCATGTTCTCCCTGTGCATGCGTGGGTTCTCTCCAGGTACTCCGGCTTCCTCCCACAGTACAAAAAACATGACTGTCAGGTTAATTGGCCTCTCCAAATTCTCCCTAGGGGTGTGTGTGCATGGTTGTTTGTCCTGTCTGTCTCTGTGTTGCCCTACGACAGACTGGCAACCTGTCCAGGGTGTATCCTGCCTCTCGCCCAGAACGTTAGCTGGAGATAGGCACCAGCACCTCCCGACCCCACTAAGGGACAAGAGTGTACAGAAAATGGATGGAGGGTGCTATGCCGTTCAGTGATTTATAAACTAACAGCATTTTAAAATCTATTCTGTGAGCTACTGGGAGCCAGTGCACGGACCTTAGAACTCGGGTGATGTGCTCTATCTTCCTGGTTTTAGTGAGAATGTGAGCAGCAGTGTTCTGTATCACATTATGTTTTATATACAGAAACATTGTGTTCCTAGGAACAAGCAACTTGTTTCTTTTGGAACAAATTTCAAGCGACTTGTTCCTGGTTTGCCATAGTGTGTCACAAATACCACTGAAGTTTATTGTTTCATTGAATACTGCATTTCACTGTGATAATTTCAATCTGATATTAATTGAATTTCAGAAAATTCATTGCGCATTTTACTTGTGCAGTACAGTAAACGTACTGTACATAGGGCATTTCTTATGTTTTCTACTTTATTTCTAGAATCATTCTCCTCTTTTTCTTTTCAGATGTATCAACACCTTTAAATAAAATCCCAGGTTCTTCTGCAACATCACTGAGCTCTCCTTCTGCCTCTCAGCTACAGGATCAGAGGAATCAGGTCTGAATATTTTCAATAGTTTCAGTTTATAAGTAATTTATGGTTTGGTTAACATTATTTTTTTATTCTAAACAAATTGTTGAGTTTATCTATATGTATGACTGGGGGACCTGCAGGAGTTCAGTGCCACTACATAAAATCTCACCCAGATTGCCAAAGTGGATAGGTTTAGCCCTGCAGAAACTGTTGGAATTGGGCTGAGAAGTGTCCAACACATTAATAAAAACTGAAAGGATAGTAGGGAACCATCGTCTTTGAGGATGAAATGTAGTCAAATAAATGATAAATGTCTGGTGAAATCAAAGAAAAACAACAGTGAAAATCTAGGATATGTTTAAAAGTTAAAGAAAGAGTATTTTCACATGCAAAATGTGATGGAAACTCATTGGATTGGGTTTGAACAGCTGTGTAGCCATAAGAAAACCTCTAATCAGTGGGGCTAACTGGAGAAAATGACTACAGTTTGAGAGGGGGCATAAAGATTGGTCTCTAAAGGAATCTGAGGTCATGTGAGCTGATGATGTTGCTGTACCTAGTCAGGTCCAGGTTCAGCAACATGATGAGGTCAGCACAATACCTGAGTATTCTGAATGACAAGGTTATTCCATTTGTAATTGTCTCTGGTCTGTTATTTTATTTGACATGATCTCCGTTTTTTGTTTTGTTTTGTTTTGCTTTTTAAGCATGAGACATAGCATGAGACACTACGGAGCCCCTAAGGGGACATGGAGAAAAAAAAAAAAGGAAAGATATCCCTACTTATTATCGCGAGATCCCGAGAAACTAAGTCGAGATCTCGAGATCCCGACTTATTATCGCGAGATCCCGACTTATTATCGCGAGATCCCGACTTATTATCTCGAGATCCCGACTTATTATCGCGAGATCCCGAGATAATAAGTCGGGATCTCGAGATAATAAGTCGGGATCTCG
>NW_015115996.1:6752-22911 GCF_001443285.1 Poecilia latipinna
GCGAGATCCCGACTTATTATCTCGAGATCCCGACTTATTATCTCGGGATCTCGCGATAATAAGTCGGGATCTCGAGATAATAAGTCGGGATCTCGAGATAATAAGTCGGGATCTCGCGATAATAAGTCGGGATCTCGAGATCTCGACTTAGTTTCTCGGGATCTCGCGATAATAAGTCGGGATTTCTTTCCTTTTTTTTTTTTCTCCATGTCCCCTTAGGGGCTCCGTAAGACACAGATGACCTGCTGCATGTAACCAAACTAGTTTGGATGTTTGCATGTAACTCTGAAGAAACAAATTTTTATTTAGGGGAATGCATATAAATACCAAACCTTTCAAAAATTCATTTTTTGTGAAAACGTTTTTAAAAATATGCATAATTTTTCTTTCACTTCAGAGCTATTCAGTACTTTGTGTTTTGACATAAAATCCCAATAAATTTATTGAAACTTGTTGTAATATAACTAATTGAAAAAATGGTACAATGAATGCTTTCCCAAGATTCCAATATTATTATTCACATCCTTTATTGCATATTTATTTTAACATAGATCATTTTTGTTGATTTGAAAGAAATGTGATGCTTTGCTCCCTACCCGCATGGGTAATTACGCTAATCCCCACAGCCACAGTCTGCACAGTACGGAGAGCTCTGAGTTAGTTCAGTTTCCTGCTCACCTTTATTTCCACCCTGCTCTGATGAAGAGTTGACTGACTGTCAGCACTGATGCTGCAGAGACTGCTCTCTCTAGCCATACTGTCAGCTTGCAGCCTGATTTCAATCTGATCATCACCAGCTCTTGCGTTGTTGCAGTATAAAGGGAGATGAGATTCAGTTATGGTCCATTCATTTGCAAATAAAGCACCATCTAAACATCTGTCTATTACCTCTTCTTTCCAGAAAATTGCCAGATGGATCAAGGACAAGATAAACACTTCTAAGAAGGATCCCGGGTAGGATGATTTACCGCTGTGCTTCTAGTTTCTACATGTTTCACTAGTAATGAGAGGAAAGTGATCAGACTGCAGTTAAATCTACTTTTGAGATTACTGTTTTTCCAGTTAAAGTGCTCTGAAATACCAACTTCTTATACTTATTCTTGCTTTGTATTGTCAAAAAAGCAATTAAAACGTAGCTGTGTGTTTAAAATATGTGATGAATTCTAACAATGTTCAGTTGTCAGTCTTTTAATTTTACAACCAAACTCCATTAACTGTTTACATCTTAATTTACCTGCTTGGATATGTAGTGCTGTAGTTAGAGAAATAGATAGAGAATCTATTTCTCTAACAGTCTGAAATGGAAAGGTAGGTCAGGGTAATAAAGGATACCAAGATACAATACAATAACATCCTTCTATTAATGAATAACCTACTTGTTTGAACCTCTCCCCACCAACATAACATGTGAAATCATGCAATTTGTGTTTTTTACAACAAAGAGGAAGTGTGTTGTGAATACTCAAACACAGACAACACTGATGAAGTGGTGCACAATGAACAACATTCCCACAGGGTGCCAACAGATGCTTTTGGGGATGTCAGTTTTGGTGGTTCTTGGCAAAAGACTGGCAAGGTAAATTATTCTCAGATTAAAAGTAATGTTATGTCATAATACACAGCATTAATGATAACACTTCTGTAATATTTGCCCATGCCATTTTACACTTCATTCTTCACATTTTATGCTCATAGCATACTGAGGCTAGAAAAATAGTTGGGATTGTCTTGTACTGTGCTAACCTGGTTTAGATGTTGTTTGGCAGATGTGGACTACTTTGTGTCATTTTGTAATTATGGCTCAAACAACAGAGTTGGAGTCTTACAGTGGAACCAGCTTCCTCGTCTTCATCACGCCAGCTTTTTCTTCTAAAACTGCAGATAAATGATTCAAATCTTTGCTGAGATTGTTCACAACGTCCTCCGCTTCTGTGCACTTACTCCAAATTGTTAACCTTTTGACTTACTCTCCAAAGATGGCGCCGGCTACAGACAAGTCAGCACCTTATATAAATGTTCTGACAGGTCTCCATACGTTGTCAAATTACTCACATTTCTCTTTTTGGAGATATCTTATGCGTTCCAGGGGTAAAGTCATCAGCATTTGTCTGATCTATTGCTTGTTATTTGGTCTTGTTTTCATCCAGAAAAGAGCAATCAGTTTTCTAGCTTGTAGTAGACACATACCAATCAGGAGCTGTTCACATCTGGTAAACAAAGTATTTTTGGAATACAAACCTAGTATTAAAAAAAACAGGTCTTGAGCAATATTCTTCAAGACAACATGTTCTATAATTTGTTTTATTGTTTTTGAAAACGTGTTAATTTCCCTTCATTCCCAGATACAGTGAAATTGTGTCCCTTTTTCTTCTAGACATCTTGTGCATGTGTCTGGTATATGAGGATTAAGTCAATTTAAATTGACTGGTGTAATATATATTTGCATTAACCATTTGTACTGCAGTAACCCCACCCATCACAATAGTGACCTTGAAATTTATTTCCCTTTTTATAGACTCCAAAAAGCTTATGATTAAATATTCAGTTAATGCTCAGCAAGTACTGAAAGACTGGAGTGTTTGAATCATACTTATGCAGTATCATAAGTATGATACTGTATGTAAATTGTCACATGACCAGAGCTTGGTTCCACCGAGAGGTAGGCTGCCTCAAACCTTCCAAAGAAGAGGCTAGCAATGTATGTTTAAACATACGACAAAGATTTTTGGTGCACATCATACACCTTTGCATTTACAAAAATTACTTTGGTGTTTGAGCAGAATGTGTAAACATGTTGACTGTCACAATAGTGACCAGTGGGACAATACATTGTGCCTATGTATGCTTATTTAAATACATACCATATTCTTTAAATTCCAAACTTCCTCCTTGTGTAGGATTTTTTTTTAAAATTTGAGTGAGTTTCTATGTTAAACTTAGGTGATGTGTCAGACACAGCATACAACAATGTAGTTATTCCTCAAAATGAGAAAGACTGAGTCCTTACTGATTTTGATTGTGATGGCTGAGACATGGACAAAACATTTAAACCTCACCAGTCTTTAGGGAGCTTCGACTATTGTTCTTTGCAGTACTCCTCGAGTTCCACCAGGTTTGATGGCATTCATCTTTCCCTTTAACCTGAGTAGTTTGTCAGTTTCTTCTCCTGCTACATATGCTATCCGACACTGACAGCATGAGTCTGCCACCTCCATTCTTCACTGCAGGGACGGCATTGGGCTGGTGATGAGCCGTGCATAGCATCATGTCCATAAATAGGACATAAATACCTAAAAAGTGATTTCTTGGTTTTCTATTTTTATTACATTTACAAAAACCCTAAAACTTTTTTTCACATTGTCATAATGGGATATTTATGTGTACAATGAGAAGGAAAAATATGACTTTGTCATGGTACTGTAATATAACAAAATATGGAAAAAGTGAATGCTTTCTAGATCCACTATATGAAAATGCATGTTTCTGTTAATTGGGTATAAATACTTTTATAAGCCACTGTAAATATATGCCTGTACATTCTGATGTCACTTCTTGTTTGCTCATTTCCAGTATGTACGAGTATTCACAGACACCAAACCTGAAGTTCTCTACGAGTTACTGACAACACAGTGGGAACTTCCACGTCCCAATCTGCTCATCTCAGTGACTGGAGGAGCCAAGAACTTCTACCTGAAGTCCAACCTGAAGAAGGCTTTTCACAGAGGACTTATCAAAGTTGCTCAGACTACAGGTGAGTATAAAAATAAAGACGGGTGTGATAAATATCAGCCAGAAACACACACAGTGATACTTCATCCTTTGTAGGAGCATGGATCATTACTGGCGGTACCAACGCTGGTGTGATGAGACATGTGGGACAGGCTGTGAGGGACTACGCCCTGAGTAACACCAAGCAGAGGGAAATAGTGGCTATTGGAGTGGCACCATGGAGAGTAATTCACAACAGAGATAAATTAGTAAATGAAGAAGTAAGTTCAACACAAGCTTCACATTATTCCTGTGAATAGATTTGTATGTTTCCTTCATACTTTTCATTGCGTTTGTCTGCAGGGTTGCTTCCCGGCTCAATATGTGATTGACAAACAAGGTCAGGGTAATATGGCCTGTCTGGATGACAATCATTCCCACTTCCTGCTGGTTGATGATGGGACCAGTGACAAAAATGCCTATGGTGCAGAGATCCCACTGCGCACACAACTAGAGCAATACATCTCAGACCAAACTCTTGGAAACAAAGGTTTAAAGGAGATTAATCTTCATTATTAAGTTAAAAAACAATCAAAAGTAAGGAGAACTGCAAGCAATCCATGTGTAGTTCACTCTTTGGTTTTTCCTTTCATAACAAAATTGCAAAAAAGTTGTTTTCTTAAAAATCCACAGCGTTTCATTTTTGGTTCAGCTATTTACATCCAAAATTAAATATAGGATTGTTGGTTTTATATGTAGCAGCACATGTGGGAAATCACCAATATGTTTACTGAATATTATTACACCTCATTATGGTAAATAATTACTCGGAATAATAGAACAACTTTGCTCAAAGTAAGCTCATCAAATATATTGACTCCCTCTAAGTAAAACAAATTTATGGTGAGTCAGAGTGGCAGAAAAGGGTTTTCCTAAAACTGGAGAATTTTTTAAAATAATAAACTGAGTTCACATTTAGCATGCAAAGAACAATGGAAGAGGATTAGGGCCACTGGAAAAAAAAATAAAACAATTCTGACGTTAATCTCAGAAGTGAGAATTCTGACTTTTATCTCAGAATTTTTTTCTTTTTTCCAGTGGCCCTAATCCTCTTCCGTAAAGAACAGATGACAGCTTGTCTTTGCTTAAGTCATTAAAAATAATTGTAAAAAGGTATACTTTTTTGCAACTGTCATTCTTCTAATTTAGTTTGAAAAAGAACAAAAACAAAGCAA
Source organism: Poecilia latipinna (assembly GCF_001443285.1). Taxonomy (NCBI): domain Eukaryota; kingdom Metazoa; phylum Chordata; class Actinopteri; order Cyprinodontiformes; family Poeciliidae; genus Poecilia; species Poecilia latipinna. The sequence continues at coordinate 11,696 of NW_015115996.1, forward strand.
ACATATGAAACAAACAAACAAACAAACAAAAAAAAACCCACACCCAATTTTTATTGTTTTTTTTCTAGTTTTATTTTGTAACGGAAAAACCAAAGAGAGAACGAGACATGGATTCCTGACCTAGCTTGTTTGCTCCTGGCCCCTCCACATACAATCTCCACCTCTCATCCTGTCAGCCTCCTCCTGCTTGGTCTTTTTCACAGTTGAATAACGGTAAACTGAATAACCGCAAATAATTGTTTTAATTTTTTACCCTCCAGCGACTACTATAAAGACCCCAGTGGTTTGTGTGGCATTGGACGGGGGATATGGTACACTCAAAGTGAGTCAACAGGTTCCTAAATCTTCTTTCAATCTTTTGAGTTTCTAGTAAACTGACCTCTCGTCTTTGTCTCCTCTCAGACCGTCCACCAAGCTATTACTAAGGGGATACCATGTGTGATCCTGGAGGGCTCTGGGAGGATAGCGGATGTTATCGCTCGTGTGTTTAAACAGAGGAACACATCGACGACCGACATCGACGACTTCAACGACCTCATCGACAAGCAGATGAATAAATTTTTAGAAGAGTACAAAAAATTTGATCAAGTCAAGAAGAAAGACTGCAACATAAAGGTTAGTGAAGTGATGATGGTCCAGTCCATGATATGTGGTGGTACACTGTGGTGCTTTTCATACTGACCATTCTTAGGGTTGCCACCTTTCAGAAATCAAAATAAGGGACGCCCACCACGGTGTGTCACCCTACTCTCATGGAGTGGGATACCCGCTGTAGTGATAGACTTTATTTTATGGCAGAGTTTCTTGTCTAAGTGATCCATAAAGCTTCATGCATAGATGTCAGTTAGACCTCTATGCATGAATACACTGATTGTAGTCCAATCAGTGTATACCTGAAACACCTTTAATTAAGAAAGTAAAAAAAGTATTTGGTAAACTACTCAAGTACTGAGTAATTGATCATAACACCCGATTTAATATTCAATGTATCCTAAGACAGCCAAAAGTATAAAAGTTATATGAACAATCTGGTACTGTAAAGAATATTACTAAAATATTTATAGAAATAAGGAGATAGGCTTGGAGGCTGGTTCTAGACCAAATTTACCACAAGGGTAGTCACTGTTTTTTCATGACAACACTTAAAAAAGAATGAACCTAAAACAGAGCAATATTTCATCATTTGAAATATCAAGTGAGCCAAAGAACCACATCTGTCTACAGGTTGCAGACCCCTGGCAGATGGAAAGTGTAATCATATCTCCATACTGCAGCTAAAACTGCAGCACTACAATTTTTAATTCATTGTTAAAGTAAAATTGTGAAGGTTAAATAAATCCACCACTGAGTATTAATATAAGACATTTTTTTAGTAAAATTTCTTTGCTACCTCGTTGACTCCCATCTAGAACCGCCCCTGGGCTGCAGGTCTGGTGCATTAATAATGTATTAAATGACCACTGAACACTGAATTCATAACATATATCAGCATTTCAACACAAAACATACATAAAGCCCTAACAAACCTTTTAAAGTAGGAAATATATTTTCCTGTTAATCTATTAGTATGATTTGTTATTTAAATAACCACTTATATTATTTTGTCTGATATTATTATACATTAAGCAAATAAGCAAATAACCAAAAAAATGTAGTCTACTAAAAGCAATAAGAAACTTAATCATAGCAAAATGTTCTGTACCACATCAGCCTCAGGAGATGATTGAGGGATGAAACGCTGATGTCTGGTTCTTTAGGTTCTGACGAGTCTGCAGTTCCTCTCCTGATCCATTCTGTCTGGTATCATACAGCACACCGCGCCAGGACGAACAGATTTGTTTTAATTGCCTGTATTCATCCTAACTAACATTATCAGCCTGGGATTTGTGTCTTCCCTCTCACGTCTGTATCTTTACGAGAGGTTTTGCTTCTAAGGACGGTGGCGTATCGGGTAGAAGATGTTTTAAAAAGATGTGGGTTGATTGCAGCTCACCACTGCTGCGTAGTGTCTCTAGTTTTTTATTATTTTTTTTATTTTAATCATCAGTATCAATTATGGTTTTCAGGTCTCTGTTGGCTGTTAAAATTTGTTTTGGTTTGTTAAATAACAAGCACATGAATGTTTAATCACGGTGTTTTTCATTGTGTTTTTATTGCAAAAATATAGTCAGCAGTTCGACTGGTTATCTGTCTCACTGAGACATTTTCAACCTGCACAATTTGTGGAACATGCAGCAAATATAATCTGAGCCACCTTTTGGCTTTAGACTCAGAGCATCCAGATGTAGCGGTGCTCTGTGTGATGGCATTAGGTTGTCCTGCTGCTCAAAATTCTCATTGCCGGAGGACATCTGTCATTTATTTAGTTATTATATTTTTTAAAAGCTTCCAAATATTTGACCAGTCGTGATTTTTGTCATGTCTATGCATCCTCGGCATACTTGTATCTTGTGTGTTTTGCACTTGCGATAAGCGGGTGTGTCTGAAATATGTTTTGATCACCTATGTCAGACTGACTTGCTCCTTGCTCCAGGATGGTTTTCTGGTTTGTGGTGGCTGTTAATGTTCTGATTTAAGTAACGTGGCACAGTATTTAAGATTAGTCTTGGGGTTTTTTGTTTTGGTTTAATTGCATAAATATTTTCAGCAGGATGGCAAACATAAGAAGAAACAGTAAAAAATAACTGAGCAGAAATAAAATAGAAACAAGACTGATCTAATAAAGACAAAGGAGCACAAAGTACCGAAACTATAATAACTAAAAAAGGACTAGACACAAGAAATAATCCTAACTAGAATCACTAAAATTGAACTGAAATAAAGGAGACAGGAATAAGACAGATCTAACCAAATATAATTATAAACCTAGAATCAAAAGTAAATAATTCTCTAACCCGAGATCCTGACAAATATTTGACAAGCAACGTCTTCTGTCACTGAATATATACCTCCTGCTCGCCACAGTGACCACAGACATTTTTGTGTACCGGTTTGCACCTACTTTTCAAACGTGCTAAGTATAGACACAACAATCAGAATCTGGCTGTGGTTTATTAAATCACATTGTGGGTGCTTAGTCATTACATTTGCCATTTCAGTATTTTCCACTTTCTGGTGATCAGCATAGGTTTAGCATATTCATGAAGACAGACATCCTAAATATATTGTGCCTGATATTCTCATTTTGCTGATGCAATCCTGTTTTGTATGGTTTGTAGATCAGGTTTTCACATGCTTTCCAGTTTGCACCTGTCTTTGTACAAGCAAACCTTTTGAAGATCAGACCCTTAGTGTATGCTACCTACCAATTATTTACTTTGGCATTTTTGAAAAAATAAATAATTTTACATCTTCTACTTGAAATTCAACCTGATGTACTGGATTTATTGATGTAGTAAATCATTTGATGTGATATATTTCAATATATTTCTACTTTAATGTTGTGGTCTGAAAGTAAACTTCCTAAAACAGCACTGTGGGTCTAGACATCTTTCTGCTCTTTTTCTAGATTCAGGAGATCGTCCAAAAGCCTGAATTACTGACAATATTCAGAGCAGGCAAGGATGAACTGGGGGTGTTGGATGTGGCAATCCTTGATGCACTTTTCAAAGGTAACTATGGTTCCTTGCAAAATTATATAAAACGTTATGCTACAACTGCAGACCACAGTGTATTTTATTGTTATTTTATGAGTTAGACCAACACAAAGTAGTTAGAATGTAATTTATACGATTTTTAAATTACATTTTCAAATAGAAATTAGAAAAGTGTGGAAAGTATTCTTATTTACCCCTTTACTCAAATATACCAAAAGAGCACTCACTGCAATTACCTGATCTTTTAAGTCATCTAATTTTTATGTCCACGTGTGCAATTTAACCTCAGTATAAATCTAACTGCTCTGTGAAGGCCACGAGTGTTTATTAGAGAACAGTAGAGATTTAGGTACTGTTTCACTCTTTCATCTTTCTCTGTACTTCTGAGCTCCTCCCTACTTCTGGCTAACTACACTGTTTTGTTCACAAGTAAAACATTTAACTTGGCATTTTCTCCCAAAGCGGACATATTTTACTTTGCCACTGTGTCTCACTTTCTGTCTCACTCATAACATCTTCAAATTCCTGCGCAGCTCAGACCAAATTAAACTTCATGTCTGTCTTGGTCAGTCAGAGATGCAGTCCCAGGGACTTGCTAGCGGTCTGTGAGGCCCTTTGATAATAAAGTGTTCTAATAGTTTTTTACATTATCCAACCCAATTTTCCATCAGATCAATTCCCAAAATAGATCCGATGTTTTTTGGACCTAATGTGTGTTGCTCATAGAAGCTCCATGCACTAAAACAGTGTGAGTCCACACCACTGATGCTCATATTATGATGATTGATCTATCTGAAATGCTTTCTCTCAAGTTTCTATTGGTAAGTTTCCTTCTGTGTAACATCAGGCAATAATCCAGCTTACTAAACTATTTCTTGACATTTACTGTCTTCTCATCTAAACACCAACTTTTATCAATGAGTTTTCTGCTTTTTTGGCCATAACTATGTCACTACTTCATGTTGCTAAACTGTGTTTGTAATAATGGCTATTTGTCTTAAAAAAGTTCATGTGTAGTAGATATCTTTAGGATGCTTAACTGTCAGTGTATATTCTATCATCAGCTTCAAAGACTAGTGAATCACAAGAAGATAACTCCTGGAAGAAGCAACTGAAGCTGGCGATTGACTGGAACAGAGTCAATTCAGCTGAGACTGAGATTTTCACTGAGGATAGACAGTGGACGGTGGGTATATTTCAGAGGAGTTCTGAGGTGAAGAAATAATCATCAGGATTTAGATTTTCTTTGAAACCTTATTTAAAATGACTGCAATCAAAGCACACAGTATCTAAATATTTTCAAGCAAACCAAATAAGTCAATAATTTGTAAAAAGGAAGGTCAATATGGAGTCAGAATAAATAGATCAACAGCATTATGACTTTTCACACCATAGGTTATAAAATCCTATTTAAAAATGTTGAAAAATGTGTGAATCAAGCAGTAGCACACAGGGACATGGACAGATAGACACTAGGTAGTGCTAGAGCACCTGATCTCTTTCCTCTGGATAAAAAGGTGCCTTTCTTAAAATGTTTTATTTATTTATATTTTCATTTTACTTTGTATAGTGTGTGACCCAAGGTAGCATTTCTGGATTTAAAAACCTATACCAGGTAACACTATCCCATATTTTGTCACATCCCCCCCACACACTCACCTACACTTGCCTTTTCGTGCCAAGGCAGTCCTAGCCTGTTGTCCTGGGTGAACCACCCCACTGGCGCCCCCTCCCCCTGGACCTTATAGCCAATGGTGCCAAGGGATGGAGGAGAGAGAACATAAATAAGGATCAGCCAGTGACTGTGCTTGTCCCACCCACTGACGCTGATTGACAATATGAAATAAATCAACTATAGGGGAAAAACACCATTGCTGATTTACAAAAAAAAAAAAAAAAACATTGCAAAAAGGACAATTTGAATATAATCACGAAAAATAATTCAGTTAAAGTTATTTTACTAAGCACATTTTTAAAAGAGAATAAAAAATATTTCACAATAATGAGCTTATAATTATTTATTTATTTATTTATTTTATTTATTTCGAACAGACAGAAAAAACAATCAAGAAAAAAAGAAAAACAAAATAAAATAGAATGAAACAAACTTAAGAAATAAAATGCAAATTATTTTGCTCATGTGAAATGCAAATTTTATATTTTCTGTTCGAAAAGGAGCAGGTAAAAGATATAATATCTTATAATGTCCTGCCCCTTTCCTACTTGTCAATTTATTATCAATTAACTTTCAGAACATCAAAAAGAGACAACTTGTTTCCATTTTACATGATGTTTAACTATGTACAATTATTTTAAATACTATTTATATCATCAATTGCATCATAGACCATTAAACAGTCATCTTATATAGCATATTTTGAAATGAGCTCTGTTTTAATCAGTTTTTTAAATTGGTTTACATTTGTACTTTTTTTTTAACTCATCATTCAATCCATTTCAGACATTTACTCCACACACAGATAACAAAAACTCTTCCTGGTTGTTCTAATATGTTGTTTTTTAAAATATCCTTCACCTCTTAAATTATAACCACCCTCTCTGTCACCAAACATTTCCTGTATATTGGGTGTAAGTTTCTGATTTCTGACCTTCAATATGCATTGTGAAGTTTTAAATATTACATATTTATTCAGCTATTTAAACAAATTATTGTCACATTACATATTCATGTTATTTATTCAAGTAAATACCTCTTCAAACTGGCTGGTTTGCCACCAACCTAATAAGATTCTTCTTTTTTTACTTCAGTCCAGCGACCTCCACTGGGCCATGACTTCAGCCCTGGTTGGCAACAAGCCTGATTTTGTAAGTCTTCTCCTGGAGTACGGTGTGTGTCTGGAGGACTTCCTGGATGAAGCCACTCTTTGTGAGCTCTACCAAAAGCTGCCCAACTGCTTTTTCCTGTACAAGCTGTTTAAGAGGGTGGAACCTAAAGAAAAATACAGGAGGAAGGAATTGCACAAGGAGGGTTTCAGAGACATTAAAGAAAAAATCTCTCCGACTCATGTCTCTGATGAAGTGCGCCACCTGATGGGAAAATTCACAAAGCACATCTATCCTCCAGGCCCCAAGGATAAGAGACAAACTATTTGGATAGAAGACATACCGTATGTGAGTATTCTGAACTTTATTAAGTTATTATTAATCTTACAACTAGAAGTAACTTATTTTTTGTAAAATGACATAACTCTACAGACACCTCTGCTGTAATACCTTGTACAACTGCTTTCTGCCAGTAAAACATCACTTGGTCTCCTCCTGTAACATTTAAGGCAGTAATCACATATAGAGGAATCTTAGATCATTACATTTTGCAGGATCCTGGCTCATTTGTGTTATTTTCTCTCTAGCCCACAGTTTTCTGCAGATTAAATTAGATGCAACTTTCAAAATGAAATATTTTGTGTCTATTTATATTTGATGCCAACTAAAAAGCTACAACTATGAAAAAAACAAAAAACAAAAACAAAACAAAAAAACATGCTATCAGGTCTGAGTCTGATACACTGTTCCCATTTAGATGGTTGAGATTACAGCTGTGGCATTCTGGGTAAGCCCAACATAAAGACAAACATGAACACTGAGAGTTGTTTCTGTATGTGGTCCAGGTGCCACACACGGTAACTGTTTTTTTTTTTTTTTTTTTTTTTTGTAATTTCTTAACAGTATTCCTGAGAAGGCCTTTATATTGACAAATATATTTAGGCAGTGCAACTTAATATGTTTCATACATTTCGAATGATGCTACAAGGGACAGGGGCGCTGCCAGGAATCTTGGGCCCCGTGAAAAAAAAAAATAATTGGGCCCCCCATCACGCAGCTCCTGTTACAATTTCTTGAATCTGTCTGACCCATCAAAAGTGTCACAATTATAGAGGCTTGCAACTGCCTTGCTTCATTGGTCCAATACTGAGAACAAGTACAATATTTACTGCTCATAAATTTTACATGCAAGAGTAAAATTCAGTATGCACACAGTCTGCATACAGTACGCAAGTAGGTTGCATACATTTGTTCTATTACTTTTAGATTACTGAAATATCTCTACCAACAAGCAACAGTCAAAAGCAACATGCAACTACACATAAAGCAATCCAGATTTTTCAAATAATCTCACAAATAATCAATTACTGGTAAAGAGGAGAAACGAATACTAATCATTTTTGACCTTTTATACTTCTTTATGATTTTTTACTAATGGTGGTGCCTCCAATAAACAAAATAAAAAAGAAAGAGCTATTTTGTTTTAAAAATGTTTTAAACTCATAAAATTAGGACACAAACCAGACAAATTTTACATCAGAAAAGAAGAATTTGATGTGTGTAAAAGTGTAAAGTATGCCCGACTTTCACACTTTACATTTTATTTTATGGCTGTGTATTTTGTAACTTATAACATTGGATTTAATATGTAAAAATTATGTAGTCAGACAGCCAAATGTTATTTAGTTATGTGCAAATTCTGGTGTTTTAAAGACTAATACCAAAAGATTTATACAAATAAGGAGTTAGGTTTCAGTATTTCCCCCAGGGGCTATGCCTTGAGGAGGAGGGGCAATTATTAGGGATACGCAGATTGATCGGCTCCGATTTCCTTATTTTGGGTGATCAACCATTGGTCAATGCTTATATATGAAACCGATCTTATCCGCCAATCTTTTCTACCACCCCAGGTCTTTGAGAGATTGCTGTTTTAACAGTAGTCAGACTACTATTGCTACTGTTTAGCCATATTTAGGACAGAAATAAATCGGTCTAAGTTAAAATCAGTCAGGATTTTTAAATATCAGTGGCCAGAAAACTACAGTTGGTGCACCCCTACTTTTATTAACAGCAGTCAGTCTGTAGATCAGTTGAGTAATGACCACTGATACAAAAATAATTCATTTAATAGCTATTGAAGAAATTATTTACCTGTTATCATTTTTTTAATATAATAAAATTTCATTCTTTCATAGCTGGGAGCACAACATAGCTCTCCATTATTTACATTGTACGATTTTGGATTCATTGCTGAATGCCAGTTTTTGTTATGTCATATATTTGTTTATTTTAAGTAAATTGTTGACTTTCACCTGCTTGCCTTCTCTCTGCATTGGGTCCTGGAATTCATTTTATGACTATGGCTTGCTCCACATGGCACAGCACAGTGTAATTTCAGTTTGGTAGGTCTAAAAAAATGAAATGGCTGTAGAAGAAGAAAATTTACATTCCCAATGGAAACAGAGTAATGAATTACTAAAAAATTCAGCTTAGATTAAAAAAAAGAATTCAGCTGAAATTACAGGAATTTTTAGTTGTAAAAATGTATTTACTCAGATTTTAAATGACACAGCAAGAACAGCCCACACCCCATCCCGGTGAATCTTCATCCAGTTTTGAAGATCCCCATCCAAACTTCAGTTACAAACAATTTCTACTAACATAGAAAGTTTTTACCTCCTATTTATGGGGCATTGTGGGATTAATTCCAATTTTTCAAAATGTCATTGTTTGTTTCTTTATTCAGTATTTCATCAACACATTTTTTTTATTTCTTTGACCTTCATGAAATCAGTGAGTCTACAATCACTTCCATTTTTATACAGAGTGTATCTGACTAGTTAACCCAAAAGTCCAATCCTTTTTTTAAGGGATATAAACCTGAAACTCAGAGGGACGATGAAGCCAAGAGGATTGCAGGCAGAGACCTTTTCCTTTGGGCAGTTGTCCAGAACAACAAGGAACTGTCTAAAATTGCCTGGGATCAGGTGATTAAAAACTCCTGCACATGTTTAAAGAAAGTGTCTACAAAATGGTTAATGCATGTAACTCTGCATTTCTGTGCTCAGTGTGGAGACTGCATATCTGCTGCTCTGGCTGCCAGTAAGATCCTGAAGAAAATGGCTGAGGAGTCAATTGATGCAGACGAGCCTCAGGAAATGCTGGAGCTCGCCAGTCACTTTGAAGATCGTGCGATTGGTATGAGACAGAGGTAAAGAGAACATTTACAGACTGAGCTGGGATTTATTGACCTGCCTGTGTGTCCTTAGGTGTGTTCAGCAATTGCTACAAGAATGATGAGGAGCGAGCCCAGAAGCTGCTGGTTCGAATCTCACGCCTTTGGGGCAAGACGACGTGCCTGAGGCTGGCACTGGAGGCCGATAATAAAAAATTTGTGGCTGAGTTAGGTGTTCAGGTGAAGCAGATTTTTATTTAGATTTTATAATTCAGGACATATTAACTGTATGGACACTTCAAACAAAAGGAAGTTACTTTTTCTATTCTCATTTTCTTTTGTTAAAACAACAAACCTTAATTTATTGTGTTGAAATTTTATAGGTATCACTTTATTTGAGACTGATGTGACAACACCTGTCATGAACATGAAGGAGTCTTCAAGAATGTTTGACTGTTGTCATTTAGTATCATTCAGTGAATAATAATATTTCTTTTTTTAAAAGATTTTATTGACTCTAGTGCCCTTTATTTGATAGTTAATTGACAGGAAAGCGGGTAATGAGAGAAGGGGGAAGGTCAAAGGTCGCCAAGGCCAGGAATCACGACAGCTGCGTCAAGGACTAAGGCCTCCATATGTGGTGCCACCACAGCACACCCCAAATAATAATATTTTAAAGTATGCAAAGTTGACTCTTTTAATTGACATTAATATAAGTTTTAATGCAACTTTGCACAAAAGTGTAACTGTTTAGCAAATAATGCTATGTCAACACTTTGAATACAAATTGTATTAAAAGTATCTTTATTTACCGAAAGACACTTTATGACAACAGTCATAGACATTCTTGAAGACTCTTTCATGTTCATAACAGATGTTATGTCATGTTTATGACACTGTAATGTCAGTCCTATGCACACCCCTTCAAATAAAGTGTTACCATTTTATGTTACAGCCCAACACAAAGTAGTGCTTAAATGGGAAGAAAAAGGATAATGACACCTGATCTTGATTTTTTTTAAATTTTTTTTACATATAATAATCTGAAAAGCACTTGCAATTGAATGCAACCCACTGTATACTAATGCATTCTAATGACCCTAGATAAAATCCAGTCTAAATAAGTTTCTTTAAGAGTCACTTAATTAGTAAACAGAGTCAACCTGTGTGTAATCTGAACACTGGAAACTAATGGCAGAAGGTATTCTTGTGACACCAATACTTAACCTTCTTGCTTATGTGCAAATTTGCATGTGTTTAAACTAACACTGCACCTCACCCTGAATTAATCATTTTCACCTAGAAACACAGTGATGGGAACATCCTGCTGTGGGTTAGTTTTATTTTTATTATTTTTTTTAATTGACAGGAAAATAATAGGGAGATGGATAGAACATAATTCAGGAAAATCTTTGAAAAAGTCCTGATACTGGTGTGGAGGTCCACCTGTACGGAGCCCCTTAAGGGATATTAAAGGAAAAAAAAAAAAAAAAAAAGAAATTAATAACTTTTTATCTACCTAAAATTTTAAGAATAGATAGTTTGTGTCATCAATGTGGAAAATTTTGAAAAAAGGAAATGAATATAATTACTTTTGCATGGGACTACCATCCATCCATCCATCCATCCATCCATCCATCCATCCATCCATCCATCCATCC
>NW_015115996.1:26155-34486 GCF_001443285.1 Poecilia latipinna
AAATTTTGAAAAAAGGAAATGAATATAATTACTTTTGCATGGGACTACCATCCATCCATCCATCCATCCATCCATCCATCCATCCATCCATTTTCTTTACACCCTTGTCCTTTAGTGGCGGGCGGGAGGGGGGGTACACCTGGACAGGTTGCCAGTCTGTCGCAGTGCATGGGACTACATATTTACCAAAATAAAAGTTAAGATAATTCAACGTCATGAACACAAACACACAAAGTGGTGTTTAAAAGTCTTGTTATCCCTCACTTCTGTTTGCTCCAGTCTGTAAAATCATCTTAAGAGAGTCAAAGACAGTGTTGTCATTTTATTCCGATATATTCTACAGACTTTTTGATAAGACTCTTGTGCTTTAGGATCTTCTTACTCAGATCTGGTGTGGTGAGCTTTCAGTACACAATCCTGTGTGGAGGGTGCTGGTCTGCATGGTCTTCTTCCCTCTGATCTACACCAAGTTTCTGGTTTTCAGGTGAAATATTACTGGGAGTTATTCTATAAATGAAAACTATGAAAGTTGTAAAGCATTACATTTCCACATTTTCCACATTCATATCTGTTTTTCCTTTTTAGATGCGATGAAGACCTCCAGAGAGAAATCGAGCAGAAAGAGGACATAAAAATGAGTGTGGAGGAAGAGAAAAACAGCACTTGGAACAATAATTTGTGTTGCATGTAAGAGGACAATCTTTGATTGAACCATTCAACATTTGTTGTCAGATTTTACACAACACTGAGTTGTACAATTTTCTTTCTTTATAAGAACCAATTCTTGATCAAATGAGATTTACATTGATGTTGATGTTTCTGCCCACAGTAAGCAGAGTGGGAAATTTCCGAACTGCTTGTCCAGACTGCTTGGACTGTACTGCGCTCCTCAGGTCAAGTTTTATGGAAACATCGTCTCGTACTTCGCCTTCCTGTTCCTGTTTGCTTACGTCCTGATGGTCGACTTCCAGAGAACTCCATCTATAGCAGAGCTGGTGCTCTACTTCTGGTTGTTCACTCTGGTGTCTGAGGAGATCAGACAGGTGAGACGCTGCAAATATAATGGGCACTGTTTGGAGAATTATTATGAAGTTGAAGAAGAGCCAGTGAGTCATGAATTCCATTTATTAATACCAAAATCTCACCCTGAAATTAACAACTTTGAATACTTTTATTCAGCGAGAAAAATCAGTGACAGTCACTTTAAGTCTGATGCATTTCTGTTAAAAGTATAATGGTGGCTTTTGATATGGGCCACATGGGAAATTGCCCTTTAAACGAGTCAACCCATTAAACATAGAACCTATTTATTCTTTAGTTGTGCTTTGAAATTTTGCCCCAGAGTATTATATCCATGGTGTGCTGGCTGACTTTTCTTTCTCAAACCCTCCCCCACACCCTATGCGTGAGCTAAACGTTGCTTGCTTATTTATTTTAAATAGGATTTTTTTATACACCAGTAACAGTGATGGCAAAAACGGTTTTCTAGTTGGACTGGGCACAAAGCAGAGAGCATGCATTAATCATATTGTCTGCAGCTCTGTGTGTTGGCTTCCTCACATGCTGTTACAGTGTCTGAAGTACAGTTGTACTTCTGAAGTTTTACAACTCAGCGCAGTTTGCATGCTCCATGATTCACAAGTATACTTTTAAAGTGTAAGTTTATTACACTCATTAACTTAACATAGGCATAAAAAATTTACAAAATTATAGTATGCAAATGAACAACAGCTTAAAAAGTACTCAGACCTACCAACATTAACTAGGTGGGTTAATTTACAGAGTGAGCTGTTAGTGACTCAGCGATAAAACTTGAGAACTACTTACATTGGTCAGTAACACACATTTTAAAACTGGTTTGAGGCAGCCATACCAGTAGGTGGCGCCTCTTAACCACATATGTAAAACTAAAGATAACCAACTTGTGAAACAAACTTCTCAAACAAACCTGCAAATAAACTTGGGGATGCTGATAATGGTCACATTTCTGTTGAAGCCTTTGTAAGAATTATGCTGAAACAGAGACACTTATAAAAACTGTGGGAAACCGGCCTTCAACTGGTGTACTGTAGTGTGCTTCAGTTATTTTTGATACTAACCAAATGGATGTAAACTTTTGAATTCTAGGAAAGTTACAAAAAAAATCTCTAAAAAAATTGTCTTGTTAATTTTCTGGCATTGAGGGAATATCAATAATTTGGGTAATTCTAATTGACCTGAAATAAGAAAAGTTTGGTAAGATTTAACTTCAGACAGTGAGAAAAAATCTGTTTTTATTCGATGTATGTACATATTTGGTATCTGTTACTTTTAACTAATTTCTAATATTCAATCTCTGGAGGTTAGCGATGAAATTTAACCTTATTCAGAATAAATATCTGATGATAATAAAAGTCTGACATGTCAGTTTGAATCTCTGTTTTCTCTCTCAGCTGTTTTATGATCCTGATCATTTTGGGTTTTGTGAGAAAGCCAAGGTGTACATTCAAGAGCTGTGGAACATTTTGGACGTCATCTCCATCCTGCTGTTCTGTCTAGGACTTGCATTCAGGTACTTTCTCTGTCTCTCAGAGAGACATGGAAAGTCTTTCAAGCCACTCAGTAATCTATGACTCACCAACTTATTATTATTTTTTACTTCAGGCTGACAACCAAGTTGCTCTACCCAGGTAAAATCATCCTGTGCATCGACTTTGTGGTCTTCTGCCTCCGCCTCATGGCGATCTTCACCATCAATCGCACGCTGGGACCTAAAATCATCATAGTCAAGAAGATGGTGAGGAGTTTGCATGAATGAAAATGAACCTGATAAAATGTGGGAACAATTAGAACAATACATAACATGATATTTATGACCCTGTAGTCCTTAGGCTGGTGTTTGGAGACATTTTTTCAGCAGAGTACTCAGTCTTTAAAAATATTAGTGTTTTCCAGTGTCTCCCTTTCCAGACTTTATTCCTTATCTAATTTTCCAAGTCTGATTTTCTAAAAACAGAACTTGTATGAATTATTTACTGTTATCAAGATGGTGATATTTACCTGCAGTTAATTATTTTTCTGTCTTTTTGCCCCCTAATGTAATTTTGTGCTGCAGATGAGGGATTTGTTCTTCTTCATGTTTCTCCTGAGCATCTGGGTCGTGGCGTACGGTGTGGCCAAACAAGGCATCCTCATCGAAAATGACAATCGACTGGACTGGATCATGCGTGGGGCTATTTACGAGCCGTACCTCGTTATATTTGGAAATTTCCCTGAAAATGTTGACAGTGAGTGGAGAAGTGCACAGTGTAGTTTTACTACTTGAGGAGAAATCAGAATCTCTCTGTAGGTGACGCCAGTTTTCTTGGTGATGCTGCATGTTCTAGTTTTTGTTTTGTCTCCTGCAGATGCTAAGTTTGATATGAATTCATGCAGCATGAATGGTACAGATCCCCTGAAGCCCAAGTGCCCTGTGCTGAACGAAAAGGAAATGCCGGTCTTCCCTGAGTGGCTCACCATCGTCATGCTCTGTGTTTACTTGCTCTTTGCCAACATATTGCTCATCAACCTCCTCATAGCCATCTTTAAGTGAGTCCTTAGCGCCACATCATCTGTCAGCTTTGGTTTTCAACATAATGAATCTGTTAATCTTCCACCTGTACAGCTACACTTTCGAGGAGGTCCATGACAACACGGATAGGATCTGGAAGTTTCAAAGATATCAGCTGATCAAAGAGTACTACAGCCGCCCGGCCCCACCGCCTCCTTTCATCATCCTCAGTCATCTCTACCTCTTCATCAGAAAATTGGTGCTGTGGAATGCTCCGAAATTTCAAACTGCATTCAGTAAGGCCTTAGTCCCTGATTTCTAGATGTGTAATATTAACAAGAGGTGATCTCAGATCCACTTCTTCTGATGATTGTCTCCATCTGTACTGTGCAAAATGTTTATACCACCTTTTTCTTTTTATATTTACTGCCAGTTCCTCGTTTAGCTTATTCAAATTTCTCTGTAGGAATTGAAATTCTTTTTTTCCCAACCTTCCTGAGATGAGTACTTGGTAATTATCTAGATAGGAATAGAAACAATGTCACACTCTGTATGAAACACATCGAAGAATTTTGTTGTCAGAATTTCAGGTATGAAGTGTTCATTAATAATGAAAAAACATCAGAATTCCTGACTAGCTGTTTCAATCTGAATGTAAGTCGATTCCAGTAAATGGATGATTTTCAGATTCCTTATGTTTGTTGAATAACTTTCTAAAGTTCTTCAATTTCTGGCTGCTTTTCTTTTCCGCCTGTTTTCCATCCAGATGTAGCACCTGAGACAAAAACAATTGTCTTTCACAATTGTTTTTGTCCTTCTTTAGTCAGGACTAAAGAAATACAGAAAAGCTAATTAACAGTATTTGAAAATCTGAAAAAAAAGTCAGTCACAGACCTGATTTAGAACCACACTTTGTCTAATCATACACTAGATTGCTAAGTTTTCGGCTGAAAGCTCTATAAATCACCTTTTGTTTGTTAGAAAACATCCCTAAAGAACTGATGATCAAGATATTCTGGCTCTTTGGTAGGAAAGAGCCAGACAGAAACAAATGTGAAAATGATGGTGATGCAAATCCTGCCCTACTCTTTTTTTTTCTTCTTTTTTTTCAGAGAAGGATTTTAGAGGAAAAGAGGAAGAGGAGCTGTTGTCCTGGGAAGCCTTGATGAGGGACACATATATGATATCTGAACGGCAGGCGAAGAGCCAGAGCATGGAGGGGCGCATCCAGGATTCATCCCAAAAGTACAATCCTGCAGAAAGTTCTCTCTCTTCTAGCCAAATCCAGGCTATTAGATGGCTAAATACCTCTAAATGTGCTTCTGAATGAAAGCCAAGCAGAATGTTTGTTTAAATTACATGAAGGGGGGGTTTCCTATTGTAAATGCTTGTCTATATTTTTTATTGATTTTTTTTCACAACTTGTGCTGCATTTTATGATTTTGTGGTCCAGACTTGAAAACACCCTATTGTTTGAGTTAAACTTAATTTGATGCTCAAATCCAGTGTTTTTGTATTCATGGTAAATCAAACTCATCTGCCGTGAAAAATTACTTCAATTTATAATCTTTGCTTATTCTATGTGAATAATGTGTTTTGTTGCATAAACCGAGTAAACTATGTAATTTGTTTAATATAAAATATGAGAAAAGCATGTTATTAGACCGGTTGCAGCTCATCTAAGTCTTACTCATGTTATTTTGTGTGATTTCTTAGGGTTACCACCTTAACTGAACGGCTGGAGAAACTAGAAGAACAGGTTATGAACTGATTTAATGACTCCTTTAATGTTGGATTTATATCACTGTATAAATATTTTTTTCCACCTTTCTTCATCACCGTCTTTGCAGCTGGTTAAATTGCTTGCCTATCATTGCTTTGTGTCACCCAGGTCACCAATGCACTGCAAAGGAGAATGGATACACTAGAGGGACAGGTTAACTGATTTAATCAATCTTTACTGTTGGATCTATATCACTGCATAAATTATGTTTTATTTCCACCTTTCTTCATCACTGTCTTTGCAGCTGGTTAAATTGCTGGTTCCTTTGTGTCTTCAGGTCACCAGTGCACTGCAGAGGATTGAGGACAGTCTGAAATCTCTGGGTGCTCCTGCGAAAGAAACTCAGCCACAGAGTACTGTCGAGTGAGATGGACTCAGTCGTTGCTGCCATGTCTACTTTAAATATGGATCATGACACTAGGCCATAAATGGGTTGGTCTTCTGAAAAAGACAGAAATATGCTTTGTGTTTTTTATCTCCTTGCAGCTCTGAAAAAGTACTAAATTACTGTTTCTTGCTGCAGGTTTCTTGATTTTTCTAGCAGAAATATAATTATTAAATCAATTTGTATTTCTTACTTTTTGGACGAAATGTGCTTAGATGCTAAATTAAATGAGTCTTAGTTGAATACGTGGTGATATAAGTTATGGGTAGTGTGGGTTTAAAGGCCAGAAGTAGACGTTGACTTATCTGCTTTTCTCTCTTTCAGTGTTGAAGTAATGAGGATGTTGTTTATAATAATTAAATCAAACTGTTCATTATTTTTTTTGTAGGGTCAGACTAGCTAATCAATCGATATTGAGTGAAAATGCAATGATTGCTCAACCTGTGATTAAAAACATGAATCTGTGTTGGTTTGAAATGTGTGATGTATGAGTTTACAGTTACACTGTCTTAGTTACACTCTGACCTTAGGAGGGAATAAGGACCTTCCTCAAGGAGGATAAGAGCAAGCTCAGGCAGGAAAGCCCTATCAGGTGTAATGAGGAGAAGACAGTGTCCACAGAGAGGGACAAAGGTTTCCATAGCAACTAGGCATTGTCACCTTTGGAGGCTGGACAGCAGGGATGGACAGTGCACTAAAATCTTCTCAATCCAGAATTATGCAGCAAAATCTGTTCAGAATTAGATTAAAAAAGGCTCAGCTGCAGAATTTAATGCCCAATAATGAAGATAATTTTGTCTGAACAAAATATCAATATCCACTGCATTTTGAAAACTCAAGTATATGAATATATTATGCTTGAAGTGTCAAAATGTGATACTGATAACATCATTGCTTTCTATAATACCTGTAATTCTGTTGAGTTATTCTTTTATTAGACTTGTGGGTCTGTGACGATAGGAAACCCTACTAAACTTTACAGTAGGGCTGCCCACGGTTTTCAGATAGCGAGCTACTTGTAAATGATAAAGTCAAAATGGGCAGCAGTCCAACAGGGGGAGGTGGTTTGCCTAAAAGCTTCAGTCATAAAATAAAATCGACCTAAAATTAAGCTTTTTGTGCTTCATACCAATAACAATGAAGAAGCAACTTTAATCAAGTGTATGTGTCGAGGACTGAATGCCAGAATCCCCTGCGACAAGTGGAGACATGCATCACTCTGCCATGGAGAACATTACAACATTGTGAGTGATAGATTCACATCCACCTCATAGCTATTGAGTGCAATTAAACTCACCAAATAAAAGTTTCTTTGGTGTATTTTACACTGCAACCTTTTACCTTCTGAAGATCAAAAAAATGATGAACAAATTTCACAGACTGTGATTTGATTTTCTTTAATGGTGATCGAAGACAACCTCTTATTGAAGACACAAAGTTTACACTGATTCAAGGCAACTGGAAGACAAACTGGTTCTGCAACTACTTACTGCTACATGATTGATGACTCAGATCTCAGATTTTCCATTCTTTTAAAGGTTTGCATGTTGTACATACAAAAGAAAAGATGAAAGTAGTGACATGAGAGAGAGAGTTAAGCCGAAGAGGATAAGTATAAATACTAGCAGATGCTCTCATATCAACTGTACTGATGTTGGCTGTGCCGATGTCAATATCAGGTTTGGCAGTTTTATGGTTATTTTTCCTCTTTATTTTAGATTAGTGGGTAGTTATAAGATATATATGATAGAGTTATTTAAACAGTGGTTCAGTGTATAAAAGTTAAGATATATTTGTATTAGTAATGTAATATATCTTAAGTTCATGATTGTTTAATTATGCTGATTAATATGTTGTTATTTTTGCATATAATATATACAAACAATCATGAACTTATCAATGCACTTTACATAAAAAAATGGCAAAGTTAAAAAGACAACACCATACAGTCAACAAATAGACAGACATATTTTGATGAGTGCCCTCACCAATATCATACACATCAAATAGGTTGGTCATTGTTTCATTTAGTAGGTTTCAAAGGCAACTCTATGCAGGTGGGGTTTAGTCTTGATTTAAAGGAACTCAGTGTTATGGTTGTTTTACAATTTTCTGGAAGTTTGTTCCAGATTTGTGGTGCATAGAAGCTGAATGCTGCTTGGTTCTGGTTTTGGGGATGGAGAGCAGACCAGAACCAGAACCAGAAGATCTGAGAGGTAGTAGGGTTGATACAACACCAGCAGATCTTTAATGTATTGTAGTAAGCCATTCAGTGATTTGTAAACTAACAACATTATTTTAAAATCTATTCTCTGAGCTACAGCCAATGTAGGGACTTTAGTACTGGGGTGATGTGCTCTATCTTCCTGGTTTTAGTGAGAACACAAGCAGCAGCATTCTGGATCAGTTTCAACTGTCTGAGTTTTTAGGCAGACCTGGGAAGACACTGTTTCAGTAATCAATGCAACTAAAGATAAATACTAGAGGTGTGCCGATCGATCGGCCACCGATCATGATCGGCCGATTTCAGTGAAAAAGTGTATGATCGGTGATAGCCGATCACGGTCTCTTTTTGCCGATCACACAAACCGATCACCTGTATCTCATTTCGCAACCTGCCTGTGCAGCTGGTCT
>NW_015115996.1:38548-43328 GCF_001443285.1 Poecilia latipinna
AAGATAGTATTACTGATAGAAGTACAATTTGCACAATGTCTGTTTTGTTTTTTTCTTGGAAAAAGTTATTAAAAACAAAAATTTGTCTAAATTAAGGTGCATTCATGGTTCCTTTTTCCACATAATGTAACCGGTAGTGCTTAGGATTAAAAAAAATAATTATATGATCGGTATCGGTGATTGGTATCGGTGATCGGCCCTCATGGGTGATCGGAATCGGAATCGGCAGGACAAACCTTGATCGGCACATCTCTAATAAATACATTAACAGATTTCTCTAGATCTTGCACTCAAGTAGATATTAGCCCTGTAATCCTGGAAATATTCTCCAGGTGAGACAAACATTTCCCAATTATGCAATCAGACATGAGATTGACGTGAGAGGCACTTCTGAGAAAACGATCATAACCGTCACAACCATAGAAAAAAAGTGATTGTGGGAACTGGATGTACTGGTCTAGAAAAGAACGCCCACCTGCAAAGCTCATTTATTAGCTACTGAGTGAGTAAATTAACCCAACCAGAGAAAGTATTTGAGTGTATTTTACAGCTCAGCTATAACACTGTAATATAACGTTTTGTGCCTTGAATATGAAACAATTCATAAACTTCACGGGTTGTGATTAACACTGGCCAAAGAGCACCTCATATTGTTAAGTACAGAATGTACAGTTTGTGTTGTACACTCTGCTCTGATTCAAGTTAAAGAAAGACAAACTGGTTGTGCAAGTACACTCTCGCCTTACTGCTGGAAGGATTTTTGTACCCCCTTTTTTACAGAATTGAAACACACTGGATTCCACAGCACAGACCATGTTAAGGTTGTGCCCTACTGACAGATTATAGGGCACTGTCTAAATTAGCCAATCAACCACCGCTGTGTTCAGATGATCACTTATTAATAATTGCAAAATGAACATTAAGCCTGAAAGCATAATACTGTAACATACTGATAATTGTGTTCTTTGTGTGGGAAATGCTTGAATGTTCTTTGGTGTTGCACTTGACTATAACCTCTGCTGTGTCAGCAATGGAGCTGTTGTCAGTCAGTTGCTATGGGAATGGGTCCGTGTGTAGCGTAGCCAACACAAAGAGTGAGAAAAAAAGAATAATATCAGTGGTTCTGATTTGTTCTTCAGCGTTATTTGTGCGTTATTTTCTCTTTGTTGTGGGGCTATGTACTAAATTAATAATACCTACACCTCCAGGTTTAATTTTGTTAATAAAATAGTTCCACTGTGCAGCTTTAGATGGCAATAGTGTTTTTGCCCTCCAGTGTTGTTTGCATGCATGAAATTTCTGGATGTAAATCCTAACATGTAACATGTCTATAAAAATTAGGTAAAGAGCTTATGTTAGCTTAAAAGCTACTTTTAATGGATGGGCTGTCACTAGCATGTTGACGCGACTATTAGAATGTGTGCTATCACAAGCATGAAGCCTATGTCCAAAGTCAGTATCGTAATGTACTCCTTTCTCAGCTTAATATGTAGCGAGTAGGTAAAGAACAATGTGGCTTTTACTCTGAAATCAGTAAGCTTCATTTTAAAAGGCCAAACCAATCCCTTGTGTAAGAGAGGTTGGGTGAAACCAGTCATATGAAAACCCAAAGCTGCAATTACCTGCTGTGTAAAATATGAATGCTTTCATTTTGAAGGGTACATGTGTTTGTCAGTTTAGTCTGGCCAAGTGTTATGAGTCATATGGACATATGGACACTAGGCTCTTTTCTCCTGTCAAGCTGGAGAAAAGAGCTTGACAGGAGACCAGGGCAAAGTTATAAACTCTGCCCTAGTCTGTGTTCTGTTGGTGTCAACAACAGGTGGAGATAGGAATCTATTCCTTAGAACCAATTGACTTGACTTGAAAAACTGGTCTGACAGTATATTCCTGCTCAAGAACCATAAGAGGTATGAGACAAATGTTCAAAGCATGTACAAGGTCTTCTTTCATTTTCAACACAGTGATTGACATCTGTACCTTCACAGTGAAAGAATGCATGAGAGAGACATGGTGTGTGCAGGACACATAAATCATGAAACTGGCAGGATAATGAATGGAGAGTCCCCATTCACCTCCAACATCAGTGTGCTCTGAAGCAATTTCAAAAAGACTGTATGAAAGTCGACAGATGGCACGCTGTCATGACCACATCATGATGGTAGAGCGATATTTGTGCAATCAGTTCAGTGAGCAAAAAAGAACAGATAATTAAAAAATAATATGAAATTTCAAAATATATGCAGACATTTATAGCACATGCTGAATGCTAATGTCGAATCTCAAGCTTCAACTTTGTCCCAAATTCCACTTTAGGCCAGAATGATATTCTATGGTTAACCTTTTGAATGCATTTTCTTTGTCCAAGACAATCAGTTTAATTTGTTTTTGAGTTCCAAGTCCAAACCTGGACATTTACCTGACTGTCAGATTTATTATGATAATCCTACGATCTATAGTGCTGCACTGAAGTCCAGTTTAGATTCTCTCACATTGTCTGATGGTACTGCACTGTTGCTGAGGGCTGAGGATATCCTTATGTGCAATACCACCTCAAAATTAAACAAAAAAGACAGTATCTCTGCAAAAATTAATTTAGATACTTTTGGGCTCAAAGTCTGTTTGTTAAAATTTCAGTTTGTGTATTAAAATGTTTTATTCATTTTTAGGTCACATTCTCACTGATTAGGGATGTTCTGTGTCTTCATAATATGTTTCTGCAGATAAAAAAAAACATATTGAAGTTGGAAAAAAAAACTTCAATATGTTTACCCCAACATGTTGGAAAAAAAACATGTTGCCTGCTCAGGCTGTAACTAACAGTCTGCTCAGACCCGAGTTCTATTTACTCATTGAACCTTAAGAAAAAAGGAGATTATTAGTTATGTGTAAACAATGTAATGTCCAATGATCCAGTGTAAAATACAAACTTATTTTGAAACAGAGATACAATTTATACATAGAGTCAGAATGTAGTCCACTCAGTACATGTTAGGTGTGACACAGAAAGAGTGGAGAGTGAGCTTCTGCTTCTATCTACGCCTCATTCTGCAACCTCAGCAGGGGGTTGCAGAATGAGGATTCAGGAGGATGCGAAAACATAAATCGGCGCCCCCAAGGAAGTTACGTCAGGGTGAAGGAGCTTAGACGCTCGCTCTACACCCACCCCCCCCCCAGATGACGATACGTCAAGGGTAAAACTTGCCACATTTACCTCGTTATGTGCGCGAGGTGAAGGAGCGTAAGGCGCGTTGAAGTGTATGGGAAAACATCATCGGCACGCCGCCCCCTACAGACGGGGTTTTGACGCCCCCTATGGTGCTGCGCCTCTATGCGTTGCATACGCTGCATACCCACTTTTTGCTCCACTGAACCTCAGTAAGGGGTGTTGGTCTGCTGTTATCAGTTTACCTAAGTCTAACTGTTTTAGGTAAACTGTATCAGCTCCTCCTGATACAGACATTCCTTTGCAGCCAACACATACAGCCAGCAATGGCAATACTCAATCACCAGTGGCACTCACTCCCCCAAGTCCCAGACAGACAGGGATGGTTCTTCAGCAAGAACCTCCACTGCTGCAACACCAGCAGAATCACCTACAGAAAGAGAAAATGGTAAAAGGAGTCCCTCTTCTAGTGTGTGTGACCTGATTTTTTTAAATTTTTTATTAAATAATGTTGCAACTTTGTGATCAACACCACTCTTATTATTATTATTAATTATTATTAATCATCATTAATTATTATTATTAATTGTTAATGGTTGTGTAGGCATGCACGTGTGTGCATGCATAAGCAGATAAAATTAATATAACAAGAATGCAAAATCATATATCCATAGCAACAGCAACAGACAATTTCATCACATTAGTTTTACTCTACTTACTTTTTCTGCCACGTTTTTTCTCGTCTGCTTTTCTGTTTTTTCTTACTTGACCATCAGACAATTTGAAATGTTTTGACATGATGCTTTCTGAAGTCACTTTCCTTACAACACTCACCCAACTTGTTCCCCCAGTCAGAACAACACATACCTGAGAGCAGTGATGGGAGGAGTAAGAGGTGTGTGGGCTGTAGGAATAAACCAAATAGTAGAGAATGATGGGGTAAAGTATCATTATTAGATGGAGCATTTAATATAAATTAGTAAATTAGTGCAGAATCTATCATATTAGGAAATCATATTACTCATAAGACTTAAAAAGAATACTGAAAGTTACTCTTTTTTTTAATTCTTGCCCCTGTATTTGGTACCCCATGGAGTGTTGCATTTGCTTTTGCCCTAAGCCTACCTATGCCACTGGCCAGCCCTGAGAAAAAAAAAAGGGGCAAAATAAAAAAAAAAGAAGTAATTTCCTGATATAAAAGATTCTGTATGTATTTAGCTGCAAGACAATTAATGCTAAATATCACATCTAATAATAATAATAATAATAATATCTTGCCTTATTCCCCCCTATTTCTCTATTATTTGGTGTATACCTGCATCCCACACATCACTCCATCTCCCTCCCCTCACTGTTCTCAGATATAACTTACACTCTGGAAGGACAAGTTTTGTCAGGCAAGTGGCTTCAGAAAGCATCGCGTCAAAACTTCCCACAATGTCTGATGCCCAAGGAGGAACAAAGAAAACAGGAAGACAGAAAGAAAAAAACAAAGGTACATTAAGACTAATGTTATGATGTGATCGCAGTGCCTGTTGCCTTAAGTGTTTTTTTTTGTTTGTTTGTTTTTTTTGGGAGGAGGCAGTGTTGTGGTACTCGAAGTTGGTCTTGGTC
>NW_015115996.1:48199-49276 GCF_001443285.1 Poecilia latipinna
TCAGTATTCGCAATAAGTTATGACGAAAATAAGTCGTCAAATTGTTTATAATATGACATAATATGATAACTAGATAGATATACATGTGTTGTCATGGTTTCAAAGTGTGTTTAAAGCAGCTGGCTGCAGCTGGATGCCATACAACTGTTAATAACCAAGTGTATGATGATCTACGTCATGATTCTATGTTGCTGATTAAATAAAATCATATGGTAATGACAGCGTATGCATGTCTGAGCTAAGCGTACGACTATCTGACAACATATGCTGATCTGACAGAACACCGTGAGTTCGTGCTAAGCGTATGACGATCTGACCTGACAGAACACCGGTTCTTTGTTCTAGTAATGCTCTATGTACACTGCATCATTATTTTATTTAATTATGTACGCTGATATTTAACAAATAACTAAAACACAAGAACGAAAGAGCACGCAGAGAATGCATATTGTTCTTTGATTGTTTTTGTTCAAAGTGGCAGCTGTAATGTCTGCCATGGTGTCAGACTACCTGGCTTCATGTATTAGGAGAGAGAGTGAAAACAGTCACGATGAGCGCCTTCTGTTTGGTTACTTCTTGCTTGTTACTCCTTGGTCAGTGTTCATGGTTGAGCGTTATTTACCATCAGGGCATTGCCTCAATTGCTATGGTTAATGGTACAGACGTTGGTTTCTTACATGAGCAATATGGGCAAATGCCCAGGGTGTTATGTTTTTAGGGATGGCACGAGACCATCACACATTGTAGCACAGAAATGGAATATTTAATATTGGTAAAATGTATTAAGTATTTAATATCTAGGTGTTTTTATGGGAATATGGATCTTTCAGATTATTTTGAAAAGCAACTTTGATCATATTTTACATTTTATTGTGTCATGTAGCTCGGGCCGCTGGTCTTGGTCTTGACTCAGTCTCGATTTCCCTCGGTCTTGGTCTTGACTTGGTCTCGGACCCTAAAAGTCTTGGTCTTGTCTCGGTCTCAACTTCCCTTGGTCTTGGTCTTGACTTGGTCTCGGACCCTAAAAGTCTTGGTCTTGTCTCGGTCTCGATGCACTTGGTCTTGGTCTTGACTTGG
>NW_015115997.1:0-19924 GCF_001443285.1 Poecilia latipinna
TAAAACAAAAAATTGGTTTAAAATCCCTTTTAATTTTTTTTTTTTTTTTTTTTTTTTCCGAAAAAAAAAAAAAAAAAAAAAAAAAACTTAGCTTAGCAAGCTAACATACAAATTTTCGCCCGTGGCGTCTTTTTCAGTTAAGTTATTCCAATTTAAATCAATACATTACGTCTGAAACTCAAGAAAAAACGCTTCATAATACAAGAAAATGCTTAATATATTAAAATAACTTACCCGCTCGTTTGTTTTAAACATTTGTTTTGTAATTTCGTCCAAAAGACATGCCATCAAGTGTCTGTGTACAGCATAGCATAACCATAAGGCACTTCTCAATGAAACATACAATTTATTTCAATTAAAAGTATGGAACTCAGTTTTTATTTTAATATATATATGTACAGGTCCTTCTCAAAAAATTTGCATATTGTGATTAAGGTCATTATTTTCCATAATGTAATGATAAAAATTAAACTGTCATATATTTTAGATTCATTGCACACCAACTGAAATATTTCTGGTCTTTTATTGTTTTAATACGGATGATTTTGGCATACAGCTCATGAAAACTCAAAATCCCTGTCTCAAAAAATTAGCATATTTCATCCGACCAATAAAAGAAATGTGTTTTAATACCAAAAAAGTCAACCTTCAAATAATCATGTTCAGTTATGCACTCAATACTTGGTCAGGAATCCTTTTGCAGCCTTCAATGCGGTGTGGCCTGGAGGCAATCAGCCTGTGGCTCTGCTGAGGTGTTATGGAGGCCCAGGATGCTTCGATAGCGGCTTTAAGCTCATCCAGAGTTTTGGGTCTTGCGTCTCTCAACTTTCTCTTCACAATATCCCACAGATTCATGAGCACAGTAATATCATGGTCAGTGGTTTTGGCACTGTGAGCAGGTGCCAGGTTGTGCTGAAAAATGAAATCTTCATCTCCATAAAGCTTTTCAGCAGATGGAAGCATGAAGTGCTCCAAAATCTCCTGATAGCTGCTGCATTGACCCTGCCCTCAATAAAACACAGTGGACCAACACCAGCAGCTGACATGGCTCCCCAGACCATCACTGACTGTGGGTACTTGACACTGGACTTCTGGCATTTCCTTCTCCCCAGTCTTCCTCCAGACTCTGGCACCTTGATTTCCGAATAAAATGCAAAATTTGCTTTCATCCGAAAAAAGTACTTTGGACCGAACAACAGTGGTCCAAAGTGCTGCTTCTCTGTAGCCCAGGTCAGGCGCTTCTGCCGCTGTTTTTGGTTCAAAAGTGGCTTGACCTGGGGAATGAGGGACCTGTAGCCCATTTCCTACACACGCCTGTGCACAGTGGCTCTGGATGTTTCTACTCCAGACTCAGTCCACTGCTTCCGCAGGTCCCCCAAGGTCTGGAATCGGTCCTTCTTCAGCAGAAAACACTGCACCTCTTCTCGTTGTGCAGCGTTTTCTGCCACACTAAATCCTTCCCACTGACTTCCCACTGAGGTGCTTTGATACAGCACTCTGGGAACAGCCTATTCATTCAGAAATGTCTTTCTTTGTCTTACCCTCTTGCTTGAGGGTGTCAATGATGGCCTTCTGGACAGCAGTCAGGTCAGCAGTCTTACTCAAGACTGCGGTTTTGAGTAATGAACCAGGCTAGAAGTTTTTAAAAGCCTCAGGAATCTTTTGCAGGTGTTTAGAGTTACTTTGTTGATTCAGATGATTAGGTTAATTGCTCGTTCAGAGAACCTTTTCATGATATGCTAATTTTTTGAGATAGGGGATTTTGGGTTTTCTTGAGCTGTATGCCGAAATCATCAGTCAATAAAAGACCAGAAATATTCCAGTTGGTGTGCAATGAATCTAAAATATGACAGTTTAATTTTTATCACTACATTATGGAAAATAATTAACTTTATCACAATATGCTAATTTTTTGAGAAGGACCTGTATGTGTGTAAATAAGTACTGAGAAGCAACACAGACAGAAAGTGTAAATCACGTGTTTTTTTTAAACTCAACCTTCTTTTATTTTCACATTTTCATTTATTTAATCAAATGTTCGTGGTCTGTTAGTGCTTTCAACTTAGCCTCCTTTTACTGCATGGCAAAAATTTGGATCAGGGCACATTTCTTATTTTTTAAATCACCAATTAAGAATCTTTTTCAAAGGAGACCTGATCCTTATATTCATGTTTGAATAGCCCAGTCAAAGTCTGCCATTCGCTGATGCTCTACATCCAGTCCACTTGGGCTTAAAGTATTTTGCCAAGATCAATCAAAAACACCTTGCTACATTAGCAAACATATTTGGAGGAATATCCCAAAATTTTGAATAGTTCAGCTCATTATTCATACCGCAACCAATTTATTTGGTTCAAATTATTTTAACTACAGAAAATGGTTTCCAATTAAGGCTTCTTCTCTTGTATATCATTTTTGACCTTGGAAATAACGCGATCGCCACAATTTAACAAAAAGATGATTCATGAGAATTTATTACAGAACATATGTACATGTTACAGCAACAAACGCTTTGTGTTAGGGGTTACAAGAACATGAAGAGGAGTAATCCTTTTGACATTTGGGTTATGAGCTTTGGGAAGCCGATGGCAGGACAGGACAATGATTGTTCTAATGCTACAGGAGGGCTGGGGGGGCTGGAAGCACAGATCACCAGGGAAACTAAAACCAAAGAGTGGATCCGTCCAAAACCTCTCAAATAACGAGTCCGATTACTGGTTTCTATAATTCAAAACAGAACGAAGTCTTCAGATCACATGATCCAAAAATCCCTCCAAACTGAAACGGGAGGGGGTTGAATGGTGGATTAATCTGTAGAACGATCCAAACTTTGAGTAGAAGCCCTGACACATACATGACATCAATAGCAGCAAGATATTTTCCTTTTTTGTCTTCCTTAAAACGCCGTGGTAAGCAGTAGTACCACATGTTGCCCTACAAAGTGCTCCTTTCCAAACAGACATGGTCAGTTTCCAGAACATCAGGCAGTAAGGTGCGCACGGCTAAAGGAAAGTACATTCACTCCGGAGGGAGCGACGCGTCGCTGGCAGGATCCGCTGTCGTCCGGGCAACCTGGCAAAGAGCTTGACGTCTTGGCAAACTTAAGGAATGACTGAGAGTGAAAGGTAAACCAACTACCTTTAAGGAAATAAGAGTTTCTCCCCCCCCTCCGCCAAAAAGGAGAAAAAAAATAAAAATAAAAAATAAAAAAGGTCCACCAGAAACGCGGCTGAACTACACCAGAGTTTATTGAGAGAACTTCCAGTTTGGTGTAGCAACAGTCTACAGCTCGGGTCGGGCAGAAGATCCCAACAATAACGGACGGGGGGGGTTCTTCTCCAAAAACCTGACCGCTTCTACTCCTTAAGAAAGGTCCATGAGCCTTTGGGGTTTCAGGTCAGTAGATGGTGAGGCTGACCGACCGGTTCATCTTCTTCCCAATGAGTCTGGAAGTTCTGGGGTTGGACTGGAGCGTGGAGCGGGTCAGGATCCGGTCGGTGGACAGCACCTTCTCTTCGGCCGCAGCTCTGGCCTGCTGGGCTTTCTTCAGTTCTCTGAGGAAGACGCAGAGGAGAAGAGTTACAAGTCTGAACTCGAGAGCAACAGGAAGTGGCGTGCGTGGGTTCGTTTGATTCTTCATCAGATTATACCAACGGTTTAACAGTTCGTTTTCATGAGACATCAATAAATAAATCACTGAAAGAATGCAACATATAGTCAAAAGTCAGAAGTAAAATTGGTTCACAGCTGAGTTTTTTTTTTTAACAAAAAAAAGTTTAAATTATGTATCTTATCTTAATCTGATCGTTTGAGATGATTTCACATTTTTAAATTATCAGGTTGCTAAACTGCTGTTATTTATAAAAGTAGCATAGAGGTTTAATATTTTTGCACAATATGCGCTTGAAAACTCTTCCATTCAGCTTTCATTTTGGTTTACAACTATCAAATATTGGGCTGAAACGATTAATTGAATTGAAATAATCGTCAACTAATTTAGTAAGTAGTGATTAATCGTTAACTGGAGCATCTGGCTCATAAAAAGGCCAACTGATGAAGGAACAACATCCTCAGAGTAGTAAATAAACTAAAACTGAACAAAAAAACAAACATTGTTAATTTAAGATGGGGAAAAAAAAAAAAAAACCTTAGTCTATAAATATATTCTACCAGAACTCCAAGTATCATAGTTTTAGCCTATCCTCCTTTAAATTCTGGAAATAAATAAAAATTAAATTACTATTAAGCTCCTTTTGCTGCCCATATTAATTTGGTTAATTAAAAAAAAATAAAATTTTCACATGTAGATATTGGACGTGGTTTTTTGCTACAATCATGCGTCCACTAAAGGAATGCTACGTTGTTGCACTGCAGGAAAATTTTCTTTCAAAAATAGAATGGAATTATTTCTTTATTCGGATATTAAATGTATTTTCAATATTGTGGGAAAAAATGGCCTTGAAAAATGTGCAGAATGTGGAAAATTTATTATACAATTAATCAAAATAACCGATAACTAAAATAATAGTAATTAACAAATTTACGTTTTCCATCGTCTTCTTTACAACATTATCAATATGTGACAAACGAACATCTGTTAGATAAAAAACATGATCCAACTTTAAATTGAAAACTTGGTTTTAAATGGGAAACCGTGGCGTTTCCACTGAGTGTTTCCAGACGGTGACGAACTGAACTCGTTCTTCCTGGAAACAGCTGCTGCTCCTTGCGCTGCACTTACTTTTGCAGCAGAGCGTTCTTAAACTTCTCAGCGTTGAGCTCGACTCGGAGCTGGTCGGCGCTCATCCTGGCAGCCGTCAGCAGCACCGGGTGCTTGATGAGGTCAGAGACCGATGGTCGTTTGGTTGGGTCTGGATGGATCATCAGCTGGAAAGGAAAATTACACCACTGTATTTACTAAGAAAAATTATAATAATGTGCAGCAGCTACATTCAAAATGTCTGCATAATATGCCGTTTTTAATTGTTCGGAAAAAGCAAAAAAGCAAGAGTATCGTCATGGAAACATGGCCAAACTTTCAGCCAGAAAACCCAGAGCAGAAGCTTCAGAAGAGAAGCAGCGTGTTCAGGACCTGAGACGTGAATATGGCTGAGAGAGAGGCAAACTCAGCAAGTAACAGGAAGGCTCAGTGCTATAACGGAGTATTAAGGACAATGTTGATTTAAAAAAAAAAAAAAAAAAAAAAAAAAAAATTTTTTCCCCAAAAAAACCAAAATTTTTAAAAAAAATTANGGAAAATAATGAACTTCATCACAATATTCTAATTTTATGACCAGCACCTGTAAATAGCTTCATTTTCAATAAACTCAGACATAAAGAACAAAGACAACCGCACATTAACAAATCTTATGAAAAACTTGCAGAATATTTTTATATAACAATCTTTTTTTATTGTTTATTTTTCGTTTTTATAACTTCTATAAAACAGCAAAAATCTTTAATCATATGAGACTTTAAATAATTAAAATCTCCAAAATATGAACAATATTATTTGATAATATTTTAGGTTAAAAGAAAAAAAATGCAAAAGTATAAATATTTAATATTTTTACATCTCGGAAACAGACTATTGGTTTGTCCAAATAATCTAAAGTTTGCCTTTAATCTGTATGATTTAGAAAATAAATAACATTGTTATAATGATTATCTGTTTAAATTGCAAAATGTGGCAATTTATAATATTCTTAGTGCTGAATCTAGGAAGTAGACTCCTACATTTTTGACAATACAAATATAATAATAATAATAATCACTGACTACTTTGTAGAAATTTAACTATTCTTAATAACAGCCTTTAAGGGTTAAATCCCTCAAAATATTGATTTTAATATTGTAGGCTGATTGATATTTAAAGTGAAAAACATAAAAATATATTATTTCAACAGCCGTTTGTGAGACGTGGACGTCTTGCTTGATCTTTTTAAGTTGGATAGTTTCATTTTACCTACATTTATTAGAAAAACTAAACCTTGTATGTTTATTTTAGAAGTGATTTTTCAGTCTTTATTCATACAGCAAACAAAACAAAATTAAAGAAACATATTTAGTTCTTTTCATTTTTGTGTTTATTTACAGGCTTAAGGTGTAACAATAAATGTTCTTGTCCCATTTACTTATAGACACACCAAACAAGGCTGGATGACTCCTCTCAAACATCCTTCAAACCTCAAACACAGCAAAAAAATAAGCTTTTAAAGGATATAGCTGTTATGTCTTTTATATGTTAGTAAATCATGCAAAGCAGAAATATAGAGTATGAAAATAAAAGGAGCTATAGATCAAATGTGCTGCTTTACAAAGAAAATCTACCATCAAAACGAAGCTGTGTAGAGTCAAATATAAAAACTGGCTGAGCTGCGAAGCTTGAAGATCTTTCTCAAAGAAACTTTTTTACTAATCATCGCTACCGTCGCCATACATCGCCTGGAAAACAAAGTCAATGCTATGATCTTAATCTTGGCTAATAAGTTTAGGTGTTTCTTCTGCAGCCGGACTGGAAACCTGCTCACCTTTCAGTCAGGCACCAGTTTGAGGTCTGCAGCTTCTCCCAGTGAAAGACGAGGAGCATTTGCTAAGCAAGCAGACTGAGCAGCAGAGCAGGGAGTTTCAATCCCGAGGAGCAGCGTCCACTGGAGTCCAGTGCTGACGTCTGAGCAGAGAGACCAGCTGAAGGCTGAAGGCACTTCCTGGAACAGGACAAAACATCAGATTCCCACAATCTGGCATCAGATCAGAAATGCTTCTCTCTAGATTTACCTTTCTGCCGTCCAGAACAGCAGGGATTTATTGGTGTTGGTCAAAGTGTCCCCAGGTCTCTCTTGCTATGTGTCCATCTCACAGTGTGCACATGTTGCTCCGACTGCAGGGTTTATGGTTATGAAGTTGGGTTTATAGTGTAAATATGGCAGTGTGGCTCAGGAGAGAGAAGATCTTGAAGCTTGGCGTTCTTGAGGCACACTATCGATAGACTCCATATTCTGCTCTGCAGAGAAGCTTTTTGTCCTTTCAGAAATATACACATGTTCAGATACCCTAGTTTGTACATCCGGTCTGGTTCTGATAACAATTTTTCTAGGAAATAAATGAGTGTTTCCGGAAGACTAGACGTTTATTTTAAAACTGTTAGTCAGGTAGGCTGTAGGTGGTCGGCTGTAATGCTTACAGTTCATGACTATGGATCTGATGAGGTGCCATACAGTGTAAGATATACAATAAAGCGAATGAATATATTGGTGGAAAAAGGAAAGTTTTGTAACACCCCCATGCAGAGCAGAATAAAGGAGGTCTTTATTCCACAGGGATGCAGGCATCTGGTGAGCGTTGCTCCGCCTCCTGCTCAGTACCGCCGGCTGTAGCTCGGCGAACCGTAGGATGACGACGAGAAGGTTGTTGTGAAACTCGACCCTGTGGCATCAAAGCTTCCTCTCCTGGAGCCGGACCTGGAGCCGGTTCTGGAACCAGAGCGGGATCCGGTCGCAGAGCCAGAGCCGCTGATGCTATACGGACTGTAAAGGCCTTTGGTGGACTGAGACGAAGCTTCGAGCAGCCGGAGACCGGTTCCCTCCTCAATCATGCTTCTCTCCATGGCGTCCTTGTAGGAGATCTTGAGCTTGGTTTTGGGGCAGGTGAGGTACTTGGAATACGCGCTGACATCTCGTAACTTCTGGGCGGTGCGGGCGTCTAAGGTGCCCTTCTTCACAGCCTCATCAATGGAGACTCTACCAGAAGCATCTGGTTCAATCAGCCCACCAGTGAGATACTGGACCTCAAGGAACCGCTGTCCGGCTTCGTAGTAAAGCCATCCTTTCTTCAGAGCTTGAGCAGCAGACATTTTGCTCTTAGTTCGGGGATCTTCAAACCCATTGTGCGCCTTCTGGGCTAAACTGATGCGGTCCACCATGATCTTATCCACCAGCCCTTTATTCATTGCATCAGCCACAGAGAACTTCTCTCCTGTGTTCGGGTCAATGATCCCTCCAGTGCAGGCCTGAGCTTCCAGGAGCCTTTGACCTGTTATGTTGTCCACAAGATTTCGGTGAATGGCCTCTGTGATGGAAACCTTCTCCAGTGTGTCTGTGTCCAGTATCCCGGCCACAGGCCCGGTCTCCTCAGTTGGGTCATTCCACGTGGTTGCGGGTGTTTTTATGGAAGGCACCGGGCTGGCGGTGTAGGAGGAAGAGGAGCCAAAGGAGGATGAGCGTGATCTACTGCCGCTCATGTTTCCGGACAGCATGTCTGCGAACTCTGTTATGGACAGGGTTCCAGCTCGGTACTGATCCAGAGCAGACTTATCTATCAGGCCTCTTGTGATGGCATCGTCAATGTCATATTGCCGTCCAGACCTTCTGTCGATGATCATGGACTTTACGACTCCATCCGAGGAGGTTATCGTTATCTCCTCCCACTCACACTCCTGCTCTGAAAGCTCTATATAGGTCTGGTGATCAATCAGACCTTTTTGGTACGCTTCATAAACGGACATCTCTTTGCCCGATTCTGGATCGACGATGACAACCCTTCGCTTACGAACCGAAGACTTGGACGACGTCTTCCTCTCGCGTTTCTTCTCTTTCAGCAGCAGGAGACGAAGGCCGGTCTCTGGGTCCGTCATGCATCTCTCCATCAGCTGCAGGTAGGTGAGGTTTTCCTCTGTGTTTGGGTCAAAGAAGCCCTTTGTGTCATCAGAGGGATCAGTGAGAATCGTGTTCATTTCCTCATCAAAGAGGCCACGTTCATATGCTGTTTCAATGGGCAAACGGTGGCTCTCCTGGGGATCGATGATCCCCCCAGTAGCGATCTGGGCCTCCAGTAGCCGAATGCCATGGTCTTTCAGAATCAGATTCTTTTTCATAGCCTGGAACAGAGAGACTACCTGGCCAGAGTAAGGGTCTCTGTAGCCTGTGACGGCTCGTTCAGCTGAGAGGAGTTTGTCTTTAAACTCTGGGCCAACAACGGCCATTTTAACAGCCTCTGTGACATTCAGTTTCAGGTTCTTGATGGGGTCAATCACATATCCTGTAGCAGCTTGAGCTTCAAGCAGCTCAAAGGCGGTTCCCGGCCTGATCATGTTCTTCTTCATTGCTTGGTAAATAGAAAGACGGTCTTTGGAAGATTCGACATAAACGCCTGCTATGCAGCTGGTGCCCTCGAGGTACTTCTTCAGGTCTCTGCTGACCTCCTCCACCGTGATGATGCCTTCAATGAGTTCGCTGTAGGTCTTCTGGTCAATAATCTGTGAACGGAGGAGCTCATCTGCAGGGATGGTTTTTCTAAGACCCTTGAAGAGAAGTCGTCTGTCTGCCAGGGAAAGCAGCCGGAGTCCACTTTCTTTATCAACTCTGCATCTCTTCAGCAGCTGAGCGTAAGTCTGTTTCTCATCTGTTGTTGGGTCAATGTAACCTCGGATGTCCGCCGTAGGTTCAGTTATCCTATCAAGGGTTTCTTTGTTAATGTAGCCACGCTGCATGGCCACATCTAGCGGAAGGTGGAAGTAGTACTCCGGATCCATCAGTCCTCCAGTGGCATTCTGGGCTTCCAAAAGCCTCAAGGCATATTCTTCGGAAACCAGGTCTTTCTTCATGGCCTGGAAGAGAGAAATGACTTTTCCGCTGTACGGATCCTTGTATCCTGTTACTGCACGCTCAGCTGAGAGCAGTTTGTCATGGATCTCAGGCCCAACAAGGCCCTTACGTACAGCTTCATCAACGGTTAGGAGCTCGTCTTTCACAGGGTCGATCATGAATCCTGTTGCTGCCTGCGCTTCGAGAAGTTTCACAGCGACTTCAGGCTTAATCTGGCCGTTCTTCATAGCGTGGTAAATGCTGATTTTAGGAGGACTGTCTGACATGATTCCCGCAATGCAACCTGTTCCAAAGAGGTACTGCTTCACTGACGGCATCTCCATCACCTCCTGGACGCTCATCTTCTCCTGTTTCAGGAGGTTGTACGTCTGCAGGTCAATAATCCGAGCGCTGTACAGCTCCTCGATAGTAACCCTTCTCCTGATCACGTCACATGACATGGTCTGCTCCAGCTTCAGAGTTTCTCTTTGCTCAATGATTTCGATGATGATGATGAGCATCCTTTCCTTTGTGATCTGGCCCAAGCGGTACTGCTCCAGGAGCCGCCGCCTCTCCTCTTCAGGAAGCAAGTTTGAGTTCATCACCTCCCAGATGGTCAAGCTCTTTCCTGCAAAGCTCTGATGAGGGATCTCAATCTGAGTGTTGGCTAGGTCTTGTTGAGCTTGCTCCTCTGTGTACTCATAGGATTTCTCAGTCACTGCAGGAGCTTCAACTTTTGACAGAGGCAGGTAGCACAGACCAGTGTTGGGGTCTCTTCTGCATTTCTCCAGCAGCTGTCTGTAAGTTACCCGTTCGTTGGTGTTGGGGTTGGTGAAGCCTTTGATGTCGCCTGTCTCTTCGCTGAATGATTTCAACATTTCTTTACTGAAGAAGCCCCGCTGGATGGCTGCATCATTGGGAACACGATGGCTGCTAACTGGATCGATTATTCCACCAGTTGTGATCTGAGCTTCTAGAATAGGAATAGCATGCTCCCTTAACACCAGTTCCTTCTTCATGGCCTGGAACAGGGAGATCTTGTTGCCCGTATATGGGTCTTTGTATCCTGTGACTGCTTTTTCAGCTGAAAGAAGTTTCTCATGAAGCTCAGGACCAACAACTCCAGCCTTCACAGCATCATCCACAAAATATTTCTGGTTTTTTACTGGTTCGGTTATAAATCCGGTACCAGCTTGGGCTTCAAGAAGAGCCAGTCCAGTACTATGCTGTAAAACACGCCGTTTCATAGCTTCATAAATGCTTAACTTCTCATCTGAGCCTTCCATGGTGACGCCATCGATGCGGTCAGTGCCATGCAGGTACTTTCTGACTCTGTCAGTCTGACCAACCTCTTTGGGAGCCTTCTTACCCTGCTGGAGTTGGTCAAATGTGGCCTTGTCAATGATGTTGGAATCAAACAGAGAGCTGGCGGTGACTGGTTCTCTCAGGCCTTCAAAACAAGCTTCTTCCTTGGTTTTGTCCTCTTTTTCATCAATGGTTGTTATCACAATCTTTATGAGCTTCTCGATTGTTACCAGTCCCATCCTGTACTGACGGATCAGCTCCAGTCTCTGTTCCTCAGTGATGTACTTAGAGTTTATGATTTCCCAGATTGTGACTTTTCTTCCTTTGAAGGGTCCATATTCCAGCTCCATTGTCTTCTGGCTTAGGGCCTCTTTCGTTTTGGCCTCTGTTATGCGTTTGTCCTCCTTCGGCTTTGGAGCCTTCTTTGACAGAGGAAGTAATGGCAATCCAGTTTCTTTGTCTGTGACACATTTATACATGAGTTGTGCGTAGGTGGCATCTTGCTGTGAGTTGGGATCATAAAAAACTTTTGTCTCGTCTGTGTTTTGATTCAGAGTCTTGTCGATTTCTTCATCAAAGTATCCTCGCTTGCAGGCGACCTCATTAGGGATGCGACAGCTTTTAATGGGATCAATAACTCCTCCTGTTGAGAGCTGAGCTTCCAGCAGACGGATGCCTTGGTCTTTCTTTACCAGGCCTTTGCTCATGGCTTCAAAAACAGACACCTTTTTCCCTGTGTAGGGATCTCTGTAGCCGCTGACGGCTCGCTCTGCTGACAGGAGGCGTTCGTGCAGCTCTGGACCAACAAGACCTGATTTAACAGCTTCATCGACAGGCATACGCTCATTTTTTACAGGATCTATCATAAATCCTGTTGCTGCTTGAGCTTCGAGGAGATTCACAGCCGTCTCTGGGGAGAGTAATTCCTTTTTCAAGGCTTGATAGAACGGCATTTTCTCTTTGGTTGGTTCATTCAGGAGACCTGCGATGCTGGGCGTTCCTTGCAGAGCCTTCTTCACAGCATCCATCTCAGAAACTTCTTTAACTGAGATCTTCCCATTGCTCAGCTTGTTGAACAAGTCTTTGTTTATAATCTTAGACTCGAGCAGCTCAGTAGCGCTCACTGGAGCCCTCAGACCATTGAAGACATTTCCACTGTCCTTCTCCTTGTCTTCCACAACAGTGATGACGATCTTGATGACCTTCTCTACGGTGATCTTGCCTGTCTTATACTGACGGATCAGTTCTCTTCTTTGCTCCTCTGTGAAATACTCTGAATTTATCACCTCCCAGATGGTGACGGTCTTTCCTTTGAACTTTCCAAATGGAACATCAACACTGGATCTGCTGAACACCTCTCTAGTCTCCATATCCGTGTAGGTTCTCTCTCTCTGACCGGCTCTTTCCGTCACCGGTAACATCATCAGGCCGGTGTCTGGGTCTTTGGTGCATTTCTCCAGCAGCTGTTTGTAGGTGAGTGGCTCCTGAGTGCTGGGGTCAGTGAATGACTTGGGCTCTTCACTGAGTTTCTTGTTCATGTCTGCATCAAAGTGGCCTTGCTTGTAAGCTGTCTGA
Source organism: Poecilia latipinna (assembly GCF_001443285.1). NCBI lineage: Eukaryota > Metazoa > Chordata > Actinopteri > Cyprinodontiformes > Poeciliidae > Poecilia > Poecilia latipinna. The sequence continues at coordinate 12,462 of NW_015115997.1, forward strand.
AGTGGGACTCTGTGACTGTTGATGGGATCCACTATCCCACCCGTGGCGAGCTGCACATCCAGGAATTTGGTGGCTTGCTCTTTATCAATGAGGCCCTTCTTCATGGCCTCAAACAGAGAGATTCTGGCTCCAGTGTACGGATCTCTAAAGCCAGTGGCTGCGCGCTCAGCAGAAAGCATCCGGTCGTGGAGCTCAGGCCCAACTAACTCCTCCTTAACAGCCTCGTCTACAGACAGAAGTTTATTTTTCACCGGATCAACAATGAAGCCTGAAGCTGCTTGAGATTCCAGAAGCATGGTGGCAGAGTCCGGAGTGATCTTGTTTTCTGTCATGGCGTTGTAGATGCTCATCTTCTCCTTAGATGGAGTCAGGATGCCTCCGACGCAGTTCTGGCCCTTCAGACATGATCGAACTTTGTCCGTCTTCTCCAGCTCCTGCACGGTCACTTTGCCTTTTCTTAGTTTGTCCATGTCCTTCTTGGTCAGGACACCGAGGTCAAAGAGTCTCTCTGCAGGAACCTTCTCTCTGATTCCATCAAATGTGTAGGGAGATCCTCCATCTTTCTTCACCCCGTCCACTTCGACGGCACCATTCAGAACCTTTCTGGTTGTTCCCACCATCGTCATGGAGACCAGCTGCTCCTCGGGAACGTCATCCGTCTGAACTTCCATTTCCTTAGTTTTGGTCGTTCCCGTTTTAGAAGCTCCTTCCAGGCTCTGGAGTTTCTCTCTGAGCTTCTTGTTCTCATCCTCCAGGAGTTTCTCCTCTTCCAGCCTCTTCTTCTCAAGCTCCTCCACCTCCCTCTGCTTGGCTTTCATCTCTTCTTCTGCCTCTTTCTGCTTCTTTACAGCCTCGTCCATCACGGCCTGCAGCTTCTTCCTCTCCTCCTCCATGAGAGCACGCTGGCGCTCCTGTTCTTCTTTGAACGCCTTGGCCTTCTTCACCTCCTCCTCATACTGCTTCTCCAGCTTTTTCTTCTCGTCTTCAATGGCTCGCTCTCTCTTCAGCAGCAGCTCCTTCTCACTGAGGAACGACTGTTGAAGGATGACCTTCTGCTGCTCGATCTGCTCCTGCTGGGCGGTCGCCATCTGTCCGAAGAAAGGAAGATAAAGTTGGTCAGAGAAAATCACTCATGACTTCTAGTCATGAACTTAACATCAACATCTCATTAGTTTCTGTATTTTAGTAACTCCACCTGCTGGGTTTTCTTCTGCAGCTCCTCAGCATCTTTTCTCAGCTTCTTCTTCTCGTCCTCCAGCTCAGCGATGGCTCTCTTCAGATCGTCAGCCTCTCTGGTGCTCTGCAGCCTCTGCGTCTCCAGCTTCTGCACCGCGGTTTCCGTTGCCTGTTTTTCGGTCTCCTGCAGACGAGCTTTAGCTTCATCGGCTTGCTTCCTGAACTTCTTGGCCTCGCCCTCGGCTTTCGTCTGGGCGGCGCTGAGCTCCATGACTCTGAGCTTCAGCTTCTCTGCCTCAGCAGATGCTTCCAGCTGCCTGGAGCGCTCCACTTCCAGAGATTTCTGGAAGTCTTCAGTGTCCTTATGGAGGCGCTGCTGGATCTGCTGTTTGTCCTGCTGTAGTTTTTTAGCCGTCTCCTGGGCCTGGTCCTTCAGCTTCTGCAGCTCCTCAGCTTCAGCCTTCAGTCTTATGGCCTCCTGGATGGCCTGCATCTTCTCCTTCAGCATCTTCTCAGCGAGCGCTCTCTGCTCAGCAAGGTCTGCCTCAGCCGCCTGCCTCTGCCTGGCTGCATCTTCAGCCTGCACTGCGAGCCGAGCGGCCTCTGCTGCCAGGTGCTGCATCTTCTCAGCCTCCTCCTGGAGCAACTTCTGGGTGTTGTCTTGGTCTTTCTGCAGGAGGAGGCGGTTTTGCTCCTCGATTTTCAGTTTGACTTTGAGGAGCTCGTCCATCTGATTCTTGACTCTGGAGAGCTCTTGCTCCACCTGCGCTTTCTGTTTGACGGCGTCGTTGACTTCTCCTTTAACTCTCTGCAGCTCAGCATCCAGAAGCTCCTTCTGCTTGTCTGTTTCCTCCAGCTGCAGCTTGATGGCTGACAGCTCCTTCTCTACCTGAGACTTCTGCTTCAGCGCCTGCTCCGCCTCCTTCTTATGTTTGGCCATGTCTGCATCCGCCTGCTGCTTCTGCTGCAGCGCCGCAGCTTCGGCTGCAGCCCGCCGCGATGCCTCCTCCTCCGCCTCTTTCCTCAGTCTCTCTGCATCTTGTTGAGCCTTGGCCTGTTTCGCGGCTTCTTCTTCTGCAGATTTTTTCTGCTTCTCGGCCTCCTCGGCTTTCTGGCGAAGCAACGCCGCCTCTTTCTCTGCCTCCTCTTTGGCCTTCTCAGCGACTTCGGCGAGCTTCTTTGCGTTGTTAAACTCGTCTCTGAGCTTCTCCTGAGCGAGGACGTCCTCTTTGTTCTTGCTCAGGACGTTTTGGGCCTTCTGCTCTGCAGCGCTGCATTTCTGCGCCGCTTCCTTTGCCAGGACCACCTGCCTCTCCGCCTCTTTCTCGGCGTTGCTCCTCTGCTGGTTGGCTTCCTCCGCCTTCTTCTTGAGCCGCTCCACTTCCTGCTGAGCGGCCTTGCATTGGCGAGCCGCCTCTTCTTCTGCAGCAGTGATCCTCTTCATGTTCTCCTCAGCTTCCTTCCTCTTCTTCTCCTCCTCTGCTGCCAGTTGTTTCAGTTTCTCCGCCTCTTCTTCGGCCTTCAGCCTGCTCTTCTGCGTCTGCTCTGCAGCATCCTTCAGCTTCTTCAGCTCCTGCTCCAGGCTGGACTTCTCCTTCGCTGCTTTCTCAAAGTTGAGCCTGATGATGCGGATCTCCTCCTCCACCACCGTCTTCTGCCTCAGAGTTTCGTCCACCACCGTCTTCTGCCTCTCCAGCTCGGACTCGGACGAGCCCTTCAGCTGACTCATCTTCTCCTCGATCTGCTGCTTGTGCTGGGCGGCCTGGTCCTCCAGGAGCTTCCTCTGATACGCCTCTTCCTCAGCCTTCCTCTTCAGCCTCTCGTTCTCGGCCTCCTTGGCCTTCAGGGCGATCTCTGCCTGCGTCTTCACCTGCGTGGCCTCGTCGATGGCGGCCAGCTTCTCCTTGAGGATCTTCTCTGCCTCGGCCCTCTGCTGCGCCGCCTCTTCCTCGGCCCTCTGCCGCTGCCTCTGGGCCTCCTCAGCGACGCCTCGGAGCCGTGCCGCCTCCTCGGCCAGCTGCTTCATCTTCAGAGCCTCTGACTCCAGCAGCTGCTTGCTCTTCTCCGTCTTGGACAGCGTCTCCTGCTCAGCTTTGACCTTCATCTGCAGCAGGATGTCCATCTCTCCGCGGACCCTGGCCAGCTCGTCCTCCAGCTGTTTCCTCTGGCTCTCTGCGGCGCTGACCTCGTTCTTCAGCCGCTGCAGCTCACTGTCCAGCAGCGCCCTCTGCTGGTCGGCGTGCTCGAAGTCGGCCTTGAGACGGATGCACTCCTGCTCAGCGGACAGTTTCTGCTGAGCAATCTGCTCGGCGAACTGCCGCTGCTTCTCCAGCTCCTTCTCGGCGCTGTCCTTCTGTTTCAGCGCCGCCTCCTCCGCCTTGGTCCTCCGCTTGGCGTCTCGCTCGGCTTCGACCTTCTGCCGCTCGGCCTCCTGCTGAGCCTGGCTCTTCTTCTGGGCTTCCTCCTCTGCCTGCAGCCGCAGGCGCAGCGCCTCGTTGGCTTTTTGCCTCCATGTCTCCAGCTCCTGCTCCGCCTGCTGCCTGGCTCTGTCGGCTTCATCCTGCAGCTTCCTGAGCCGCTCGGCTTCTTCCTGCAGCTGCAGTACCGCGCCTTGCTCCTTCTTCAGCGACTCCTCCAGCTGGGTGGTCTTCTCGGTGAACAGCGAGACCTTGGTCTGCATCTGGGTGGCGGCGCTCCGCTGTGCCACCTCCTCCACCACCTTGACCTGCCTCAGCTGCTCCTCCTCAGCTTGCTTCACGCGCCGCTCCGCCTCCTCCGCCTGCGTTTTGAACCTCTGCAGCTCCTCCAGGGCTTTCTGCTTCTGCTTGGCCGCCTCCCTCTCGGCTTCTGCTTTGCGCTTCAGCTCGTCTTCTGCGGTTTTCTTCTTCTGGGTCTCCTCTGCCACCTGCCTGCGGAGCCGCTCCGCCTCGTCCTGAGCGGCCCTGCGGAGCGTGTCGGCCTCGGCGGCCCTGTCCCGGAGGCTCTGCAGCTCGGACTCGGCGGAGGTCTTCTGCCTCATGGTGGTCTCCAGCTGGATGCGGACCAGGCGGATCTCCTCCTCGATCTTGGAGCGGCTGTCCAGCGCCTCCTGCAGCTGCTGGCTCTTGGACCTGGCCTCCTGCTCCGACAGACTCCTCAGCTGCTGCAGTTCCTGCTGGATGTTCTTCTTCTGCTGCTCGGAGTCGGCGGCCGCGCCCTGCCTCCTGCTGGCCTCCTGCTGCATCTGCAGCTTCAGCTCCTCCGCCTCCTGCTCCGCCCTGGCTGCCGACTGAGCCTGAGCTTCAGCCAGCCGCTTCTGCTTGTCCAGCTCGGCCTGAACCTCGGCCAGCTTCCTCCTTTCCTCTTCTTTCAGCTGCTCCGATGTTTTCTGGTTGGGTTGAAGCAAAGACGACGAAGATTAGAGACGCACAGCTACAGAAACACAAGGAGCTTTAAGTCCTCCATTAAATCATGTCTAGGAGGTTTTCTGAAGAAACAAGAGAATCTGACATTAAACAAGTTTAATTTAGTGCAGAAAGAACCTCAACAAAAATGACATATCTTCAGATAGAGAAAATTTTTATTTATTTCTCATCAAATATTAATAAAAATATTTCAAGATGTTTTATTTTAACACAATAAAACTCAAGATAATGACGACGTATTTTGTCATCTTAAGATATTTATTTCAGGAAAAATCAATAAATCTTAGAAAAGTTAAAAATATGAAATCATCTTCAGATAATTGCTTCTTCAGTTTCCTTAATTAATTATCTCAAGATAACGAGATAATTTCTTTCCAAGGAAAACAAATGAAATGTTTTTCATTATTTGATCATCTGCAGGAAATGTCTCCTTCACATCAGGTCCTCATTTCCTCATAAGAAAGAGAAAATATCAGAATATGAATGTTTTTGGAGGAATCTGAAAATATTTTAATCTATAATTGATTCATTTTTTAATAATTTATTGTCCCAAAATGGGGATATATTTTGGGTTGGGGAGAAAAAGATTCACAAATAAATATCTTAAATATATGCAAAAAAATGCTTTTTTTTTTTTTTACAGAAAACATTTTTCTCCAACTTGGATCATTTCTTTGTCAATTCTTGATTTACTGATAAAATATCTGAATATTATCTGAAAAATGACCAGAAAATATCCCAAATATTGAGAAATGTTTCCAGGATTTGTTTCCTCATGTTGAGACAATATTTTTCTATAAATAAGAAAATTGATTTTCTTCTAATGAAACTTTATTTTGTTTTCTTGTGTAATGAGGAAGTTATCATAAGGATGTAAAAGTTTTTCAAAGGTTTTATTGGCTCTTTATTTGACAGTGAATTGACAGAAAAGTGGCTATTGAGAGAAGCAAAGGTCACCCGGCCGGGAATCGAACCTGCGGCGGCCTCTGGGTGTGTTCTGTGCTGAACGCTGCATCCACTGCACCAGGATGTAAACTAAGTTTTAAAGTTTTTCTTTTGGGGAAAGTTATTTTTTAGAGGCGTTTAAAGTGGTGCTGTTTTGGGTCGGTTCAACGACCTTTGACCTTTTAAAGCTCCGATGGGCGTTGATGGTGCATTCAGGGACCATCTGTAAACTACTGAGTTTCTGGTTTTATCTTTTTATCCCATCCAGCAGAACTTCTTAGAACTGTTTAAAGCTAAGGAAGGAAATGCTTCCCAAGACTCGGGTTTGTTCAGAAAACGAAGGTCAGTGGAGCCACAGTGGGTCCTGGAGGCCCGGCGTCCTGCGCGGTCCAGTTCTGTCCTCACCTGGATCCAATGACGGCTCATTAGAGGAACTTTGACCTGCTGAGGAGGAAGTTACTGCCAGCAGGGAAGAACTGGAACATGCAGGACCCGCTGCGGCTCCACTGACGCAGAGGAACTGACACTTTGCTTCACGACGTTTTCATTCATCGGCTGTTTGATTGTTAATGTGATCACAGAGTGCAGGCAGCAGATTAGGATTACAGTCTGAAACATCTGGGTTTGGCATCAAAATACTGGAAACTTATTTCCTTTCTGAAGCTTCAGAAAACAACCAACTAGACGTCCAGGATTACAGCTGAGAGCTTTTATGAAAGTTTAAACTTCAACTTTCTGCTCATAAACTAAACAGGAAGTTCAGGGAATAAACTATAATCCAGATTAATAATCTAGTCCATAAGCAGAGCAGAGATGGAAACATTGGGTTCGTCTGAACAGCATGAAACCTTTTTTCTTTCCAAAGCGGAGTCCGGCAGTTCGGACCGGTTCCTGGATCCAATACTTTTCAAATCGATTTCAGTCGGAACGTCACGCCGACGTTCCTCCTGGTGGTTCCACACGGACCCCCCAGGCCTCCTCACTGCCTCTGACCCGTCTCTGCTGCCCCCTGCTGGACAGCAGATCAGATCATGTCCAGTATGTGGGTGATCTGCATCTGGTCCAGCTGATTTCTGAATCATGAGTCAAGTTCTTGCTGCAGTCAGACGTTTCTCTCATCGCTCCAGCCGTCTCCTGGATTTCCTCCTTAAATCGAACGTCGGCCTACAGGTGGATTCTGGTACCGGTCAGAACCCAAAACCGGCACCGTTCTGTTTGGTTTCGCACGAACCTCCAGATGTCTAGAAATATTCTTCCTTCATTTCAGAACCATCCTGATGTCAAACCCAAACGGTTCAGACCGACTCGGAGATGTTGCTGCTTTACACCAAAAACTCTTTAAATCGACTTTTGATGAAAAGCTTAAAATTACCAGCAGGAAGTTCTGAGCATCATGCAGACATGGAAAGAACTGAAACTTCCAGCAGTTTGAACAAAACAGTTTGTGAGCAGCAAATGGAGAACAAATGAGAAATCCCACACTGACTGAGGACATGAAGGCAACACGCAGGCAGGAGAACGAGCTGAACAAAACAAAGAAGTTCAGCATCTAGAAACCATCAGATCCTCCAGATTCACTGGACCAGTTCCCGAACCAGTTCTCTGAACCAGTTCTCTGAACCAGTTCACGAACCAGTTCTCTGATCCAGTTCACGAACCAGTTCACGAACCAGTTCTCTGAACCAGTTCACGAACCAGAACCAGTTCTCTGAACCAGTTCACAAACCAGTTCTCTGAACCAGTTCTCTGAACTAGTTCACGAACCAGTTCTCTGATCCAGTTCTCTGATCCAGTTCACGAACCAGTTCTCTGAACCAGTTCTCTGATCCAGTTCACGAACCAGTTCACGAACCAGTTTTCTGAACCAGTTCACGAACCAGTTCACGAAACAAATCTATGAACCAGTTCTCTTATCCAGTTCACGAACCAGTTCTCTAA
>NW_015115997.1:24276-24916 GCF_001443285.1 Poecilia latipinna
CTGATCCAGTTCACGAACCAGTTCTCTGAACCAGTTCTCTGATCCAGTTCACGAACCAGTTCTCTGAACCAGTTCACGAACCAGTTCTCTGAACCAGTTCTCTGATCCAGTTCACGAACCAGTTCTCTGAACCAGTTCACGAACCAGTTCTCTGAACCAGTTCTCTGATCCAGTTCACGAACCAGTTCTCTGAACCAGTTCACGAACCAGTTCTCTGATCCAGTTCACAAACCAGTTCTCTGATCCAGTTCATGAACCAGTTCACGAACCAGTTTTCTGAACCAGTTCACGAACCAGTTCTCTGATCCAGTTCACGAACCAGTTTTCTGAACCAGTTCACGAACCAGTTTTCTGAACCAGTTCACGAACCAGTTTTCTGAACCAGTTCACAAACCAGTTTTCTGAACCAGTTCTCTGAACCAGTTCTCTGATCCAGTTCACGAACCAGTTCTCTGAACCAGTTCACGAACCCGTTCTCTGAACCAGTTCACGAACCAGTTTTCTGAACCTGTTCACGAACCAGTTCTCTGAACCAGTTCTCTGATCCAGTTCACGAACCAGTTCTCTGAACCAGTTCTCTGATCGAATTCATGCACCAGTTCTCTGAACCAGGTCACGAACCGGTTCGCTGAACGAGTGC